>NW_027492887.1:0-19799 GCF_021521415.1 Bidens hawaiensis
GCTTACCTTGCACCGCTACTAAGATGTGCGGGCCCTGAACAAAGCCAGTATCTGATCAAAGAGGTTCATGAGGGAATATGTGGAGCTCATTTTGGGCCAAGAACGGTGGTTACAAAGTTGATGAACCTTGGATACTTCTGGCCCATGATGCACCGCGATGCAACCGAACAGCTCAAGAAATGTGAAGCTTGTCAAATTCATGCACCTGTTCCCAAAAGCCCTAAACACGATCTGGTTCCCATCTCTTCGGATTGGCCATTCCACAAGTGGGGAATAGATATTGTTGGTCCATTCCCACCAGCCAAGGGCGGGGTAAAATTTTTGTTGGTAGCCGTGGACCGCTTCACCAAGTGGCCTGAAGTCAAACCACTTGCAAAAATAACGGGCAAACAAGTCATTGACTTTGTATGGGAAAGCATCATTTGTCGCTATGGGTTGCCAGGAGTGTTGGTCACGGATAATGGGAAGCAATTTGCCGAGAAGCCTTTTAGCACATGGTGCAAAGAATTCAGAATCACCCAAGTGTTCAGCTCGGTTGCTTACTCACAATCCAACGGTCAAGTTGAAAGAACAAACATAACCATTGTTGAAGGAATCAAAACAAGGCTGGGAAGGCACAACAGCAATTGGCTTGAAGAACTACCAAATGTTCTATGGGCAATAAGAACAACCGAAAAAACAAGCCACAAACGAACACCTTACAGCCTAGTGTTCGGATCAGAAGCTGTAATTCCAGCCGAAGTTGGAGTTGTGACTCAAAGAACACTCAACATGGATCTCGAATCAAACAACAATGAGACCATGTTGAATATGCAACTCTTGAAGAAGTTCGTGATCAAGCCGCAATACAAGAGGCTAAGTACAAGCAGAAAACGGAAGCTTATTACAATGCAAGAGTAAAACATGAACGTTTCAAGCCTGGAGACCTTGTACTCCGAAACAATGAGGCCAGCAAGAAAGAAAACGAAGGAAAACTTGGCCCAAAGTGGGAAGGGCCATACACAATCCTTGAAGCTCACAAGGGTGGATCCTCCAGAACCGGTTTCGGAACCGAACCATCCGGAACCGGTTAGGAACCGGTTCTAGCCGTTGGATCGATTATAGCCGTTGGAAATCGTTTTTTTTGGCCGTTTTTTTGACCGTTAGGGTCAAAAATAGCCGTTTTTTTGGCTCCCCCAAGCACCCCACTACTAGTATAAATAGGTATTTGGTGTCATGGGTTCATCACAACACTCAAAACGCAAACCTGAACGCAAAAAAATACAAAAAAACGCTATTACAACGTTTTGAGTTCTCTAATTTCTTGTTTTCTCTTCTTCTATATTCATATTTGTCGTTATGGCTGCCTCACAATCATCGGTTGGTCAAGGTTCCAACGCCGAACCAAGTTTCGTTCGTATTGTACCTCATAATCGTAATCAAGAGATTTGGTGCAATTGGGATTTGGTTGAATTGAGTGACCATTCATTGAAGGCTCGGTGCAAGTTTTGTGGGATTTATTTAAACCCACTTTCGAATTCAAATTTGAAGAAACACATCGAAAACCGTATTGCAAGGCGTTGAAAAAGAATGTCGATTCGCAACAAACGCAAACGGATAGTGAAGGCGGAATATTTACATACCAAATTGATCGAGTTCAAGATCGTATGGCGAAGTTTGTGATTCAAGAAGCTTTGCCGTTTAGCCACTTCGACAACCCTCGCTTAACCGCCATGATTCGAGATACGCTTCAACCACAATACACTCACGTAAGTCGTCATACTCTTAAACGTTATTGTTTAAAATTGTGGAAGAAGGCCAAAGAGGTACTAATTGCATATTTTGAAAATATAAATACGGGAATAAACTTAACTAGTGATGTTTGGTCGGCTCCACATGGTCTACCCGAATCTTATCTTTGTGTCACCGCTCATTGGGTAGACCCGTCATCGTGGGAAATGATGAAACGCACCATTGCTTTCGAACTCTTTGAGTATCCACATACGGGAGATAATTTGTTTGAAATTTTAGATTATGTTATAAAAACTTATAAACTAGAAAATAAAATATTTTCAATGGCATTTGATAACGCGTCGAATAATACATCGGCGGTTGATAAATTAAAATTAAAATATACGCCGATTTGCAATGGTGTATTTTTTCACTCAAGGTGTGTTGCACATATCATTAATTTAATCGTGCAAGACGGACTTGCTTCGGATGAGGTTACATCGGTTATAAACGATTTTAGACTAATGATACATGAAGTTTTTAAGAAAAGTAAAAAAGACAAATGGAATATAGAAAATTTTGTAAAGATACGGGAAGAAAAGCTTTGGGAGCTAATTGGGATGTACCTCATCGATGGAATTCCACTTGCATAATGTTTCAAAGTGCTTTGGAACAAAGAGAAACTTTACAAATGTTTCATTCTAGTCTTGCCGAGAATGATTTGGCAATCCCTTTTTCAAATGAGAAATGGGAAATTATCAATGACTTATCCACTTTTCTTGAAGTTTTTAAAACATCAACTACGAAACTATCGGGAACGTATTATCCGACAAGTCCCTTGGTTCTTTCGGAGTTATTTTTAATGGTTAACAATCTTAAAGAATTTGAAAATAAAAGTCCAATGTTTTCAAACATCATATTACCAATGTAGTTTAAATTAAAAAAATACTTTCTTGAATTGCCACCGGTTTTTACTTGCGCCGCCGCTTTAAACCCAATGTTAAATGTTACGGGGGTTGAATGTGTGATAGACGAAATTTTTTCAGCCTTAGATATGCATGAAGTTGACCCAAACTTTTTAACAGAGGCAAAAAATTATTTTAACTTGAATTTTAAATTTATGTATGACTTTTATTTAAATAAATATGGGTCAAACATACACATGCCTATGCCGGGGGGGGGGGGGGGTCTTCATCAAGTTCAAGTGCTACTAGAGTACGAGATCCCATGATTAGCCTTATGAACACCGTTCGCAACGTAACGGCTAAAAAACAAAGGGGTAACACCCCTTCAAGCGAACTAGGAAGGTATAGTGCAAATGATTACTCTACCGGTTTATCCGAAGAGGAATATGGCACTTTTGATGTTTTGGCTTGGTGGAAGGTAAAGGAAACCGAGTTTCCGTTTCTTGCCACCATGGCCCGTGATTTACTAACCGTCCAAGCTTCTACGGTAGCTTCGGAATCCGCTTGTTCTCTTAGTGGCAGGGTAATATCGGTGAGAAGAACAAGACTAAATTCGGAGTCGGTGGAGATGTGCATTTGCTTAAAGGATCACTTGGACTCAATCGATCGTATTCAACACGTAACCACTCTCGAAGATGAAACACCACTTGATGTTTGAGTGCACGACGAACAAGAAGGCATTTCTACAAGTAATTCCGAGGAAGAAGTCGCCGCTCAAAGATGAAACACCACTTTATAAGTTTAATGTTTTGTTAGTTTGTTTTTGAAGATTTTAAAACATGTAACCTTTTTTTTTGAACTTCTTAAAGTAAATAAAATGAATTTTATGTTAATTGTTTTTTTATTTTTCATGTTATACAAATACGAATCGTAGTTTAGAATCCAAATCGCAAACGAAAAACGAAAAAAAAAAAAAATTTACACTGTAACCGGTTGCAGTACAGGAACCGGGTTAGGAACCGGTAAGAACCGGTTAGATAGGTTAGGGGTCCGAGGGTGGGAGAATCGGTTCGGTTCCTTAACCGGTTCGAGCCTGGAACCGGTTTAAAATGGGGTTTTGAATATAGAAACCGGTTAGGAACCGGTTACGGTTCCTATTCTCAAACCGTTTTGAACATCTCTATGTATAGATGTTCAACATCCTATAGACAATGATTAATTATATTCTTGGAGACAATTCACAAACCGTTGGTAAACACATTAATCAAAGTTAACGGTAAGAAATACATTCTGAAATAACATATGTTACAAGTCAGCATGCTACACGTAGGAATATCAATTCTATAATAAAAGGGATACTGACAAAGGAAAAGAAAAAGAAAAAGAAAAAGAAAGAAAAAACAACTTTCTTGCTACCATATTCAAGGCTTTCTTCTAATTCTTAAAAGAGAAAAAAGAAAAAGACAAAACATCGTAAGTGGATTCTAGTCATCTAGTGCCACCCATGGGCCTTGACAAGTAAGTTGGGTGGCCCAAATCAACCTACAAAATATGAAATTTTACCAAAGGAATAAAAGCAGCATTACTTGAGTTAAAATCTAATGCAATTAAAATGATTTCCCTAGTTTGTTCTTGCAACAATTATCTTAAACCAACCAATAATATCAAAATGCATATAAAATCAAACCTGCATTTAACTTTAACAGATTAAATCTGAAGCAAAATACAATTTTGCAAACCACCATCAATAAATCATCTCCTGAACAGATGTAATCCCTTT
The DNA here is from genome assembly GCF_021521415.1 of Bidens hawaiensis. Classification (NCBI taxonomy): domain Eukaryota; kingdom Viridiplantae; phylum Streptophyta; class Magnoliopsida; order Asterales; family Asteraceae; genus Bidens; species Bidens hawaiensis. The sequence goes on from NW_027492887.1 coordinate 4,396, forward strand.
CATAATTCCTTAAACTTGTAAGGACCCATTCTGTTCACATTCACATATCTCCTTTGTCTTTGTGTAGAGGTCTTCATCCCAATGAAAATCACTAGTCCCCCCAACAGAGCCAAATTCTACAAAATCCACAATTTAAAGAAAAATAATAATAATAATAATAATAATAATAATAATAATAATAATAATAATATTTAAAGAAAAGATGTATAGTTATAACCTGTGTAAATTTGATAAAAAGTTGTGTGAATGCTTTCTTCTCCATGTCATAGTTATAGAAATCATATAATATGGGAGTAGCAATCAGCTGGTGCAGAATCTGAAACAAATGGTTTGTAGTATTTTGAAACATTATGATACATAATATTTTGAAATTGTTAGAAACTTAAATTATTAAAGAAATACACAATTGTTAAGAGTTGTACTTAGCATTTGATATTTTAAGTCACTTTTGATTTGAGTTCTATATTACGTTTCGGTAACGCTACTGATCAAACACGAACAGAGCACGTTCATGCAAGAACAATAAAATGAACGAGGTTTTCTTGTTCGTGTTCTTTCATTTAAAATTAACATGTTTAAAAGTATAAAAGAATGTCCCATGAATGTAAACAAACGAACATAATTGAACATAGATGAGCGAACATAACGGTACTAAACCAGTTAAAAGTAGGCCTAAAAAGTAATTAAACCTAAACTTAGTGGTAATGGGCAAAAAAATTTAAATGAATATATTAACAAATCTAAATGAACAAGCTTAAACAAACGTAAACTAACAAACATAAATGAATTTAAATAAACGAAGGTTCACGAACATAAATGAACGAACTAGACAGGTGTTCATGTTCATCCGTTTAACCAAATGAACAGTTTTTTTCTTTCTTGTGTTTCGTTCGTTTATTAAATACAAACATAAACGTGTAACTAACCAGGAAAAATGCACCAAATCTGCTACCAAATATGAAAATAAGGCTCCCAACAACCTTCAAGATTATAGATGCAATAACCAGAAGGTTTATCTGTATTATCAAGATTTTTGTTAAGCGGGGTCCGTGATAAAAAAATAAAAAACACAAATTAGATCAAAATAACAAGGAAAACATGTTTTTTTACCTCAAATTCTGGTAGTTTGAAGCCGGTAAGTGTCGTGATATGTTTTGTGAACTTAGTGAACTTACGTTCAAGGGTTTTTGTTGCTTGTCCACCATCAAAGCCAAATTCGTTAAACCTACACTCCATACCCGTTAGTTTGTTAAAAACTACTCAATAGGATTCCCAACTACATTTCTAACTGTCCTAGATTATATATCAATCAATCAATCAATCAATCAAGCCCTATATATCCCACCGCATAGCACGCTATCGGTAGGGTCAGGGGAGGGTGGGATGTAGGCAAGTCTTTCCTCTATCCGTGAGAATAGAGAGACTGCTTCCAGAGAGACCCCCGGCTCATAAAGCTACATACAGGTAAGCAGAGTAAACATACATCCTACATGCAAAGACACTTAGCAATACATAGAATAGCAAACTACCAAAATAGCAAGGAATCTGTAACCAGAATAGAGAGTCCTGTCCTAGATTATATATAAATTTATTACCCAAAAAAATTAGAAATACATTAGAAATATAAAAAGTAGAATTTTCTAATATCCAAGAACAAATAAAAAATAAAAAAAGCACGAATATATATGGTTTTGGACCTTTTGGTAATCATGCCAGTTATATCATACGTTACATACGTATAAACTGAACACAAGCAAAGTATATACTTAAAGGCCAAAATTAAACTTAGAAACCCTATGTATATATCAACAATAATCTTAAGATCCAAAACTAGAAAACTGAACTAACTAATGTACTTATAATATTATAACCGATACAATGAGATCTCAAGTGCATGTATGATACAAACTTACTCTTGCCAAGCAGAAAAAACAAAGGAGACGAAGAGAACACGACCAAAGAATGATATGAACGACATGAACGCCATTGATGCAACTGTCCGAGGTTTCTCTTTATTTCAACAAACAAGGAACGGTCATCTTAATGGAAAATAAAAACCTTCCTTTAAATTCTACCGAAATCTTGTTGGTCTCTATATTACAACTTTGGTCTTTTGTTTATTTCATTTCCTCAGATTTAGGACTTTAGGTAAGTAAATGCACATTTTTGGCTCCTATATTTTTCCTTATCAAAATTTGACTAGATAATACAGTAGTCATTTTCAACATTTTCTCAAAACGATTTTTCTAATTCTCTCTTTTTATAATAATAAGTAATAATTGTAGGAAACATGAATTGATAGAATATATTGAAAATTAATGAGTCATTTAAACATGATTACCTTTTATTTTTATAAGTTCTAGTCTTGTAAATAAAACTGATATTTTGGTTTAAACTATGTATAAAAGCATGACAGTAGATTTGATGAGTTTAAGAAGTTGAAAATATGTATGAAGGTAAAGTTATTTTATATTTTCTTCTTTGAAATGAAAATTCCATTCAACAACAACCAACTATAACAGAATAGCATGACCTCTTCACCGAACACGAAGGAGCCACACTACATTAGGCAAACTTACACCAATTTGCCCAAAAACTGAAAACTAATAGATGATAAAAGTTTTAGAGAAATGTATTATGTTTGAAAAATCATGAAAACATATCGTAGTAGTCTGAATATGGATGGTAAATTAAATTTAAAAACAAAATATACATTTAAAAAGGTAAAACTCTTATTACCACATTGAATTAAATAGAAAGAAAAATGTTCTTTAGCCATATTTTACTTATATTGTATGTATTTACTAAAAATTAATATATCCTTGTACATATAAATACATATTCCTGGTAAAAAAAGTTTGTCGTAACTAAAATTAATTGAAAAAAACCATTTAAGATCCAATACACTAAATGAATCAATTGTTCAGTCAAGTACAAAATTTGGTAAAACAAATGTAACGGAATTTTTATTAAATTTTCATACTATTATAAGGTTTAACTTTGTGAGTTTATGATCATAGAGTTTTTGTGAGTTGACAAGTTTCCAGTCTTTAACTGTAATTTGTTAAACTTGCATGTCACTAATGTAAGTTGTTAAGCTTCAATGCAAATTAATGCAGCCACTAAATATAGGAAGTTTGGTCACCATCGTTACCGACCTAGGGTAGGGATCTTTGTCAACAAGGCAATAGACTAATAGATTGGGCCTTTCATCATGAGCCTGTTTCATTCATCAATGCCATAAAGATGACCTCTCCACCTAAACTGTCCATTATATTCATTTCTCTTAAAACAATCTATATCTATCTATACACAAACTTTTTTGATTAACGTTTGAATTATCCACTTTGAATACTAATTTTATCGCTCTAGGTCTGGCTCACCCAGGACATCAAAAAGGAGGAAACCCATCGCCCATAATATTTGAACTTGAGATCATATCAAGACTTAAGTATCACCCCTTATAATTGGACCAGAAGATCAACTCTATCTATAATATGTGTTAGTTTTATAAATTATATGTTAATCTTTTTACAAAAGATGCATGTACAATTTATAAAAAGTACATGTTAACCTTTTGTGCCTAATTATGTTATAATTCGGTTATTACTGAATCACTCATGTCATCTAGAGGTACACAAATCGGGTTATTCTAATACCTGATTCTGAGTTTAGAATCAAGTTCGGGTATGACTGGGTACTGTAAAATCGGGGTATTGACAATATACATGTAGGATTCTAAAGAAACACTGATCCAATCCCCTTAACGGGTCATGGATCTAATGAGTCCACATGGTAGGATACAAATACAACCAATTACGATATGAGCACAACCTCCGGAAGTCCAGTGACAGAAACCTGCAAAACAAGCACCGTGAGCTCGTTACGGGAAGGACAAGAGGGGGGGGGCTTCCCGTAACCACCCTGTGAGAATAAGTACAGTTCTGATGGAGAGAAAATACTTAAGTAATTTAAGTAGATAGTGGGGAGTGAATGTGTTAACTCATGGGGTTGTGAAGTATTTATAGCCGAAGGGTGTGAGAATGTGATTGGGCCAGTTGTCCCTTTCTAGAAGATGCTCTCGTAACCGTCTGGACACGTGCATTCATGCGATAGGTTGAGCTATACGTCCCATGTGCATTGTTATAACAACCTGGACACGTGTCTCCTTATGATAGGACGAGATATATCTGGCCATGTGCACGGTTATAACAACCTGGCCAGCTGTCCTCTATTCATTGGCTGATGGGTCACGTATTCCTCAAGAAATGATCTTGGTAAATCTTATAGAAGGTAATTAGTTAATTACAACTGTCTTATGACATTGCCTTCTGGTCATCTTGGCGTGGGGATACTACCCTGTGGATGACTTCTGAGGGTGCTTGGATGCTTCCGCATATAGTATCTAGGACGTACTCTTGTTCTTCCTTTATTGAGTCGTGCGGGTGATTCATTTGTCCCGCATGTGACATATGAGGAGTTTACCTTTGATCAGCGGGTGATTTAAGGGTATTTGGGTCTTTTTGGTACCCTACCTCTATAGATTTGGATCCGATATTGTCACTAAAGCATACCCTATGAATCCGTTCGGGTTAGGTATTAAACAAAGTATTCTAAAACTGGGTATTTAAATACCATATTCCCGGGTACAAAAATCTCTATATTCGAGTATTTCCCCTCTAATGTCAACAACGAGCATGAAAGTGTAAACCAAAGTCAGGCCCAATAAAATGCTGTCACTGGGCCTAAAATCTATAATAATATTAATATCTGTTACAAACAAGACCCGTTAATCAATTTGTTCCACCGTCGTACACCGGAATCCGCATTCACGCCACCATTATCCGGTTAGTTTCCGATGACAGTCGAGGTTTCAAACGCCGTAATGGACTCTCATCCGAACGCAGATTCGAAATCTATAGATAATAATAACAATCTGAATTCGAAGAAATCGCGTGACGCTGAACGCCGCCGCAGGCGCCGGAAACAGAAGAAAAACAAGTCCGCCGGTGGTGACGATACGGACGCCGGTAACGACGGAAATGATAGCGCTAAAGAGAACTCTGATCTAAATAAGGTATTGCTTCGTCTGATTTGTTACCTAGGGTTTCATAATATTATTATTTAGTTTTTTAATTGTTGAAGGTTAATCAGGTCATTTAAAATTAGGTTATGTATTCATTAGAGATGAAGTAATGAGAAGGTATCTGACCTCTTGTTGTCATATGTAAATTAGGCATGTTTTTAAGCTTAAAAGAATTGTTAAATTTAGAGATGAAGACGATGGGTTAAATACTTTCTCGTTGGTTCGCCCGCTCGATTGAATACCTGATTACTGAATTAGTTTCTTTAAATCTTAGGTTTACTGAACTACTGTCACAGGTGATTATGCATTTAATAGAGATGAATTAATGGTAAAAGTATAAGGTTTATTGTTGCCACTTGCCATATTTAAATTAGGCAAGTTTTTAGGGTTAACAATACATTAGAAAAGTTTTTAAGCCGAAAGAATAGTTAAATTTAGAGATGAAGACTATGGACTAAATAGTTACTCTCTGGTTTATTTGCTCGATTGGATACATGATTACTACTGTAACCATTACTCAAATGTAAAAGGAAAGTTTTGGAATAATTTAGGAGAAAATGCCTTTTTCGGTTTTCTTAGTGAATCTATTGGTTGGATTGGTCAGTAAGCATACTCGTGGAGATTTTATTTTGATTCGCTCATTTCTATTGCACCTAAGTTTTACTACATATGTCTTGATATTAAGCTTGTTTGAGGCATGAGTCTAAGCTCTATTGTTGTTTGCTTGATTGCTGGTTCTGCTTTCTTTCAGTGGTGAAGAACACACAAAAGTTACATTTGTTGGGGCGCTATTCATTGCCGATAAAGTGATTTCTTAACTAGCTAGTACACTTTGTATTCACTAAATTTGATTACAAGCTCGGTTTTAAGTATGATAATGATTTGCTTAATGCCAATGTAAAGTTGTTGCTATTGGTAACTATGATATAGATTTGCTTGATACCAAAGTGAAGTGGTTGATAACTTGATAACGGTGACCATGATGTTGATTTGCTAGATGCTAATGTGAAGTGGTTGATATCAATTTGATTTTCATGTCTATATCTATGATTCCTGTATGATCAGTGTTTTACTGCTTATTCATCTTGCACAGAACCTCATTATTTAGTTTTGTTGTGGTTTTATTAATTTTTTTTGTAATTGTAGGTTGTGGAGCAAGTTGAAATTGAATATATCCCTGAACAAGCAGAACTAGACTTTAACTTGGATGAGGAATTCAGGAAAGTGTTCGAGAAGTTTACTTATAGGGAATCTGCTGCTTCTGAGGTAAAAAGGGGCCACTCGCCCACACATGAAGATCTTAACAACTTTTTTAGTATTAGCCTGACCTCATCTCTTGTTTTGTTAATCATATTTATTCAGGAGAATAATAAGAGTGAAGGGATTACTGATAATGCCGTATCTAACAAGAAAGCTAGTTCAGACTCAGATGAAGAAGAACAAGAAGACCAACAAAAGGAAAAAAGTGGCATCTCTAACAAAAAGAAGAAGGTTATATTTTATTTTTTTGGGTGCATTATTCAGTCATTTTTTTCTTGTTATTGATATCTGTATTCTAAGTTATTTTTGTGCACATTTGAGTATAGCTTCAGCGCCGGATGAAGATCGCTGAACTTAAACAGATTAGTTCAAGGCCAGATGTTGTTGAGGTGATTTCTTGTGTTCCTCTTACCTCTGTTTCCTTCTCTTTCATTTGATAACTTCTGTTTGTGACCAGCTTAATGATCTAGCGATTAATTTTGCATGAGTTTCAGGTTTGGGATGCTACCTCAGCTGATCCTAAACTGCTTGTTTTCCTCAAGTCATACCGCAACACTGTTCCTGTGCCAAGACATTGGTGCCAAAAAAGGAAATTTTTACAGGTGACTCACCAAATATTAAGCAACTATTGTGAGTCACCAAACATTAAGCAATTATTGCGAGACCAAATATTTTGAATTTCTATGATAGAAAATACTTGCAAATTTTAAACGGGGCTTTAGACATAAAACAAGGGTTGCAGGGGTGTCGGGTGATAAACAAATAGTTGATGAGGTTTCTCTTATATGTATATATGTGGTTCTTGCAGGGGACCCACTGAAACAATCTTGGAGCCTGGAAATGTAGGTGTTTTTTAAACGGGACTTATGGTTTTTAAATGGTTTGTTGTTAATGGGGGTTGGGATATGGGAATTTGTATGATTCGTGAAACTTAAATAAATGATAATAATTTGGATAATGGATGTTGCATGCTACATATTAAGGGCTGTTCATTTGTGCAATGTGGATGCTGATTATTTGGTTTTGTATTTCAGATAATTCTGCACTGCGAAGTGCAAAGGCATTTTTATACAAGATATTACACAAACGAACTGTAGCCCCTTTTGGTTTTTATCTTTTATCAGTGTCATAGACGTTCATAGTGTTATAATTCAAGTTTCAGGATTGTTTTATTTATCTCTGTGGCCTGTGCTGATTGACATGAATCTCATCTAGTTTTGAAATTGTGTGACAGGGGAAGCGGGGTATTGAGAAACTTCCTTTTCAACTTCCAGACTTTATTGCTGCTACAGGAATCCAGAAGATTAGACAGGTAAGCTTAGATCTTGTGATTTTTGTCTTGTAGTTCATCAGAGTAATATCTTTGATCCACTAACTTACGAGTTCCGTTTGATGACATTCTTGAAACTTCACACCTTGAACTTTCTTTGCAGGCTTATATTGAGAAGGAGGATAATAAGAAGCTCAAACAGAAGCAGCGCGAGAGAATGCAGCCAAAAATGGGAAAGATGGATATTGATTACCAGGTCTGTTAAATTTAGTCTTCTGTAATATTTTACTATGTTTGTGGAAAGTATATGCTTGCTGTCACCTTCAGTGTTTTCTTTTTATTTTAGTTTCTACATCCGAGTCTTTTGACACAATCTTGAACTTGATTATGCTGGCACTTTTCTTTTTATTTTATTTCTATATCTAGTCTTTGACACAGTCTTGAACTTGATTATGCAGGTACTTCATGATGCCTTTTTCAAATACCAAACTAAACCAAAACTCACATCACATGGTGAACTTTATCATGAAGGAAAAGAGTTTGAGGTAACATGCTTTTTTTAATCATATTGTGATCTTTACTGAGTACGACGATGGTGATGATGATGATGTGATCTTTATCCATGAAAAATGCTGTGTTTTAAGGTGGTTTATAACTGGACTTACTTTGGTTTACACAGGTTAAGCTTAGAGAGATGAAGCCTGGTACCTTATCTCGTGAACTAAAAGAAGCATTAGGAATGCCAGAAGGTGCCCCACCCCCATGGCTAATTAATATGCAGGTGACTGCCTTATTTTTATTTTCATGATACTTATGTCTTTTCACTTTGTTTAGTCTGATGAATGACAACTTTAATTTGCAGAGATATGGTCCTCCACCTTCGTATCCACATTTAAAGATTCCGGGTCTGAATGCTCCTATTCCACATGGTGCTAGCTTCGGTTATCATCCTGGAGGTTGGGGCAAGCCACCTGTTGATGAGGTAGTTTATACTAAATCATGTCTTTGGTTTTAATCTATTCTGTTTTGTGTTATCTTGAACTCTTTACACATAATCTTTTCTTTCTTGAAGTTCGGACGCCCGGTCTATGGTGATGTGTTTGGACAACAAGAAGAACCACCCAGCTACGAGGTACTTGCAGTATAAGAATATTGTAACTGTATTAATTGTTTGTGTAGTGATATCTAACTCATAAATCATAATATTGTTTGTGAAATTTACTTCAGGAAGAGCCTATTGATAAGAGTAAGCACTGGGGCGATCTTGAGGAAGAAGAGGAGGAAGAAGAAGAGGAGGAGGAAGTGGAAGACCAATACGAGGAAGAGGAATTGGAAGATGGAATCCAATCTGTTGATAGTCTCTCAAGGTTTGATCCAAAACACATTTTCTTTTAACGTTTTTAATTTTTTCAAAAAAACAACTATTGTCAAATATCAATAGTGATCACATAACTTATTTTCATTCACTTTGGTGACTGCTGCTATTCAGTACTCCAACTGGCGTAGAGACTCCTGATGTGATCGACCTTCGCAAGCAACAGAGGAAGGAACCCGAGAAACCGCTTTACCAAGTGAGTCGGTTTTCCATTTTGTGTCATATTTATACTTCTAACTTATTTCACTCATCTAATTCTTGTATTGGTATAGGTGCTGGAAGAAAAAGAAGAGAAGATAGCTCCAGGAACTTTATTGGGAACTACACATACGTATGGACTCAACTTTACCATTTTTTCATCTGTTTTGTTAAATAAAACTCTTAATATAACGGGATTTTGTGTTTCTTTTGTGGCGACAGATATGTGATAGGTGGTGCTGCGCAAGACAAGCCATCTGCCAAAAGGGTACGCATATTCATTGATATATAGTAATATATCTATCTGTTTTGATGATAATGTGACATACAAAGAACAGCATTAATTTAATTTCTTTGTGGTTGACAGGTTGATTTGCTTAGAGGTCAGAAAACAGACCGGGTCGATGTGTCATTACAGCCTGAAGAGTTGGACCTCATGGATAATGTCTTGCCTTCAAAGTAAGTGTTGCACTGTCTCCAACCTGCAAATGGCATTACAACACTAACTGAATGTCTAATTATATTTTTTTACGATCCTTTTTTAGATATGAGGAGGCACGTGAGGAAGAGAAGCTTCGTAGTCAACGGGAGGATTTCAGTGACATGGTTGCCGAGGTGCGTAATATCATATTTTTACTATTTTATTTAAACAAATGTAAAATTCTAGTAAATGACGATGAAAGAATAACTCTGGGATTAATATGTTTGCAGAATGAAAAGAAGAGGAAGCGAAAGATGCATGAGAAAGACAGCAAGTCGAAGAAGAAGGATTTCAAGTTTTAGAAAACTCGCTTTCTTAATGGAATGTAAAAGATGTGCGAGCATAATGTGCGGATCATGATATGGAGAACCTGATACATTTTTTAAGAAAAAGAAGATGCATTAGATCTGCACAAACCTGTACTACTGTATACCCCATCTGTTAGTTTAGGGGGCTTTTGAGTTTGCTTTCTAACGCGATTATGCCTCTTGAAGTAATCAGATTATGCATTTTTAAGTAATCATATTATGTATGCGTTTTAAAACAATTGGATTGATCAGTTTCATCAGAACTAAAACCGATTTATCTGTTTTGGTTATAAAAACATGTCAAATGACGAATATCGCATTAAGAGTCATCCTTTTAAATATCCTGACGGTATTTTGACACTATGGTTACATAAATACAGGCGTCCATGTGATCACAGTATATATGCATACAAATGGAAGACTTTAATTCCTGCTTATCATAGCCTCATGGCTGTGGTTTGAACATTGAAGCTAAAAGTTAGTTAATACAAACGTGGAATTAAACACATGTATGCTTATATCGGAGGAGCTAACTTAGTTTTTAACTCGCTTTGAGCCATCAACAGCGCCTAGAATGACGTTCTTTCTGAAGACAATGAAACAAGCATATGCACTTTTTGATGTTAAGTTTATCGTCCATTATGATTCTTATTGTTCCGAAACTTACTGTCAACCCTTTCCCGCATAAAGTGTTCTGTTAACATAATCATCAAATCAATGTAAATCGCAATCACAGTATTGTTAAGATCGCAACCACAACCACGTCAATAAAAATATTTTCAACTCGTTAAGTACCATGGGTCATACACACATGAGGAATATCATGTATAAGTTTTTCTTATATGTATATAGTAATTGTAAGTTACTCTTTACACCAGAAACTGAAGTACTGAACATAAGATAATTAACCTGTATAAAAAACACAAATCCAAACTCCTTAATTCTTTTAACACTCTCTGTTTTGATCTACAAGTATTATTAACCACTGAATTTACGACAAAAAGAAACCAAATAATCTGCACCCATAAAACAAAACTAAAAAGTTTATAAAACTTGTGAGAAAGATTTACTTAAATGCTCCCATTCTTATGCCAATATCTCTGGTAGGGATGGCACCTTCATCAGATTTATTGTAGAAAACATAATAAAGCTCGGAGACGATACCAGTGAAAACCACGAAAGCAGAACCCGCACCAAACACACCTTTCCTGAGGGTCTCACACGAAGGAGGGTTAGCCGAGAGCACGGTCCTATACTTTGTGTGATACGCATTTCTGACTGAACCCGCAAGCAAGCATGCCTCAGCAATGATGAATGTCACCCTAATGAAATAAAATGTTAATAACAATTATAACATTGTATAAATTATGATAATAAACTTGTTTAACTATAATTCTATAAAAGTCAAGTATAAAGCTTTTTGGTAGAATAAAGTCAAGAATGTAACTTACCAGCAGGTAATGAATAAGAAGACGGCTAACACCCTGGAACTACCCGGGCTAAGGGCTCGTCCACAACACATGCAACGGGTTGCAACCATTACAAGGATTTGGCTCACAAGAAGGAACAATAGGGCACCCACACCCATCCCAGTCGCTATATCAGATTCATAAACACAATATCTTGAATTATCATCTTGAGCAATCCGAGCCTGTAGTACAATCGAAAACAAAGAAAAAGTTTTCTAGTAAATTACAAGTTTTGCCTGTATTATTCATGTAACGACGCGTGCCCTTTAGTTTGGAAAATTATATTGAGTGCGTTTTTTTGAAAAGTTATTATGCTTTATGACCATTTTGCTACCCCTCAAAGGACGAAATGTGTAATTTTCACTAAAACTAAGTGTTATAGGCCGACGTCTCATATCACCTATTTCATTTTTCAATGACCCAAAAATTAAATCCACACGCATATCCATACAATCAGCCCTTGCTTGTCACACACTCACGAGAGCGCCCATAACGTCCCCTTGGCTCCTCAAGTGTAATGGTGTTTAACGCCCTTGGTGCCCCCTTTCCCAAGGGCGTTAAACAACATCACTTAGCTTAATATTTTATTTTCTTTCTTTTGTTGTTATTTTTATTTAATTTACTTTTCTTTGTTTTTCTACCTCTTCTCATTTTATAAACTTATCTTAAATATTATTAATTAACTAGTTCTAATCTTTTAATAATTTATAAAAATATTATTAATGAGTGATTTTGATCTTGAATTTAAACATCAAACCTTCAAACTAATAGCGGCATAAACATAAAATAAGCAAAATTAACACCAAATAATCTTCAAGAAACATTAAATTAATCATCTTTACGACGAAACAAACAATTCCCACATCAGATCAAACAAACCACACAAAGAATTTAAAACAACTCACAGAAGCTCTCCTTTGTTCAGCTGCAACAGCAAGTGCAAACGCAACGAGATCGAATACAAATACGACAACTAGGAGCAATGTGGAAGCCATCTGAATCGATGAGAGAAAGAAAGGTGATTATTATGAAACAAGAAAGGCTTGTTTACTTAGCTTGAGAATAATCAAAGTGTTACAAAAATAGAAATGGTGATGTGTTTGTTAAAATAAAAGTGGCTTCTTTTTTAGAAAGTAACGTGAATACTTCATCACTTTTGTTTACTTTTTTTTATTTGCTCACGCGTCATCTTGGCGGTGGATTTTAGAAGAGGGAAAAGTAGTTTGAGCATTTAATAATGTTGATAGAATTTCCCTATACTTTTTTATTACTAGTTTTTTTTTTTCTTTTTTTTAATAATTAACTCAATACTAGGTTGATACCATAAGTCGTTTTATTACCGAAGACAGTTATTTTAGAGGGTCAGTTATTCTACAAAGTGTAACAAAAATAAGAAGTGTGAAAAATCATAAATAATTGACATGTGTCAAGTGGGGACCAAAAGAAAAATGGTAGAGGTAATTGTACACATTTTCTCTCTCCACATGCAAGATACATGTTAATACCTCTATCATTTTAGAACGTTTAAAACTTTTTCGTATGATATTTAAAAAAAAATCATCATAATAACAAGCGTTTTTTTATCTTTAATATGAGTATGATTTTTGTTATATAAAATTTAAAACAAAAATCACGTCATTGTGTCTTTTCGCACACCATTGTGTCTTTTTCGCTTATCATTGTGTTTTTTCGTCATTGTGTCTTTTCGCACACCATTGTGTCTTTTCGCTTATAATTGTGTCTTTTTTCGCACACCATTGTGTCTTTTCGCACACCATTGTGTTTTTCGCTTATCATTGTGTCTTTTTTCGTCATTGTGTCTTTTCACACACTATTGTGTCTTTTCGCTTATCATTGTGTCTTTTTTCGTCATTGTGTCTTTTCGCACACCATTGTGTCTTTTCGCTTCTAATTGTGTCTTTTTTCGCACACCATTGTGTCTTTTCGTACATTATTGTGTTTTTTCGCTTATCATTGTGTCTTTTTTCGTCATTGTGTCATTTCGCACACCATTGTGTCTTTTCGCTTATCATTGTGTCTTTTTTCGTCATTGTGTCTTTTCGCACACAATTGTGTCTTTTTTCGTCATTGTGTCTTTTCGCACACCATTGTGTCTTTTCGCTTATAATTGTGTCTTTTTTCGTCATTGTGTCTTTTCACACACCATTGTGTCTTTTCGCTTATCATTGTGTCTTTTCGCACACAATTGTGTCTTTTTTCGTCATTGTGTCTTTTCGCACACAATTATGTCTTTTTTCGCCATTAATACATGTTACACAATAACTTAAAACGTAAAACACAATGTCATTGTGTCTTTTCGCACACCATTGTGTCTTTTTGCTTATCATTGTGTCATATTTCGTCATTGTGTCTTTTCGCACACCATTGTGTCTTTTTGCTTATCATTGTGTCATTTTTCGTCATTGTGTCTTTTCGCACACCATTGTGTCTTTTTTCACCATTGTGTCTTTTCGCACACCATTGTGTCTTTTTTCGCCATTAATACATGTTACACAATAACTTGAAACGTAAAACACAATGGTGAATACGTATAAAACAATGACTTAAAACGTAAGACACAATGGCGAATACGTATAACACAATGACCTAAACGTAACACACAATGGTGAATATATATAACACAATGACTTAAATGTAAAACGCAATGGAAACAACATATTTACACAATGACACAATGAACAACAAAAAAACATAATTAAAAAACCATTAATTTTTTTTATTTTTAATATAACAATATGATACTCATATTAAAGATAAAAATACGCTTATTATTATGGTGAATTTTTTTTTAAAAAAATAATGCCGTATGAAAAAGTTATGGACATTTAAAATGATGGGGGAATTGGCATGTGCCTTGCATGTGGAGAGAGAAAGTCAACAAATATGAGTTATTACCTTAATGCCCTTTTCATCAATTTTTATTTATTAAATTAATCTCAGCCATTCAAATCTAAGATCAATGGACTGGATTCCTTCTGACTCTTCTCATTTTGTTGTCCTTTGTATTTTAACTTTTACCCTATTTTAGATAGTTCATGTTCAGTTTTTTTTATTTTTCTAGTTTTGTTAGAGTTTGAATATTGTGAAGTTTTAAATATTAACACTATTTATTGATTATTCTTAAAAAAAATTTAAGTAGAAAGTAAAAGTCAAGAAAAAGTTACCGAATAATATACGAGTTTCATAATCACTAAAGGATTATTAGGATTCACATTGTCTTAAATTTGTCTTAAAGGTTGTTTTAAATGAATGACAATACGAGTAATTGTATATCAACATCGGTCTTAGGTTGTTTTAAGAAAAGAGAGATGATATGAGAAGAAATATTGATACTGTATTTTTTTTGTACGAATGACTAAGATCGGATTAAATCTGTATAGTTAAATGAGTTGATCGGTTAACCTGCTTAACTAAGTGGGACAAATATGCCAACCGAATATGCCCTGCTTACGCTGTGTTCCCGAGTTCATTTATGAAAAGAAAAGCAAGGAAAAGAAAGTTTTCTTTTCTTATCTTTTCTTTTGGTATCACCTCTTTCTCTTCACCTTATTTTCCTTCCATATATTTCCAATTTAGAAAGACACAAATTCTTTTATTTTACTCATCATTTTTTCTTCCCTCCCCTCCTTTTCTTTCTTTTAATGAAACTCGGGAACACCTCTTTTAAATTTTCCTTCCTTGTCTTTTCTTAAATGAAACTCGGGAACATCACATATTTTTTCCATCCCTCTTTTTCCTTCCCTTTTCTCATTTAATTGAAATTCGGGAACACAGTGTTAGTTATAGAGTGATATATAAATCAATAAATGAAAATAACCATCCTGAACAAATAATTTATTAGAAAAATACTTTCTAGGTTAGATCTAATCTACAATTTACGTGGTGAAGTACTAAAGTGAATAAATATTTGAATCGGAAGTACGTAATAAACTTAGT
>NW_027492888.1:0-161818 GCF_021521415.1 Bidens hawaiensis
TACACTGAGGATCGATCTCAACTGACTCGCATACATACACTCGATTACACTTAATATCGCTTACAAAGGACTTGTTCACAGTTGTATGACTCTCTTACAAATTAAATTCAAATACACAAGACTCGCATACATAAAGTAAATCGATTACATGGCATACTTGCATGCTTTAGATCCTCGATTACAATAATACAAATCGATTACATGTGTATACCTGGATACATACAAACAAACTCGATTACAGTAGTAGGAACTCGAATACAATAATGATTACCTACAAGACCCGCTTACAAATGGAACCCGATCACATTTCAGCTCATTTACATTAAATCAGCTACATATGAAACTCGGTTACAAGATTAACCCGCCTGTAATCCTATACTCGCTTACACCTTGTAACTCGCTTACATGTGATCATTTTCGCTTACAAAGTATGACCCGCATACACGTCAAGACTTGGATACATGTATAGCTCACTTAAAATACCTTGGTTTGATTACATTGTAATTGATCACAATAAGGACCTGATTACAAAGGGGACTCGAATACACTGTATATATATATATATATACATATATTTATATATATATATGTGTGTGTGTGTGTATAATTGCTTACATACACACGATGGAATGCACAATTAAACAACACAGTGTAAAAAACACAATGCGAAAAACACTATGAAAAAATAAAACACAATTTGTAAAAAAACCCATGAATTTTTATTTATTTTTATATAGCAATATGGCACTCATATAAAAGATAAAAAAACACTTGTTATTAGGTGAAATTGTTTTTAAAAAAAATGTCATATAAAAAAGTTATTGATGTTTTAAAATGATAGTGGGAATTTGACATGTTCATTGCATGTGGAGAGAAAATGTCAACAAATATGTTATCCTTATTATACCTTTACCCTTGTTTTACACTTGTTTTAAAATAATTTTCTCTCATGGACAAAATTATTTCTTATCATTCCTATAAAAACTAATTTTCTTATTATAACTCAACCCATTGAGTATGAATATGTTTTTTCCATACGTTTCTTTTCTTTAATCTTATGAAATTGGTTTATTGACTCTAAAAATGTTATCTATTTATCTTCTATGTTATTTGTAGGAAATAGACCATTTATGATATTATTTAGTTTTTTAAACCAACCTGATCAATAGATTGAATGATAGAAAGATAACCTGTTAAATTACAAAATATGGGTTCGTGTTACAAAATTTGAAGACTAATAGTTAGAAGAGAAGTTCGAAGTTACTATTTAGGGATGTTGATGCTTACGAGACGACTACGTTTTATATCTTCTAGACCTCTTGCTTCTTGTGTTGGTACTTCAAAAGAACTCGTATGTGTTGACTAATTTCTACAAACTAAAGAACCTCATATATATATATATATATATATATATATGTTGAGGAGGGTTTTTAGCTTCTTCCATGAATTTCTTCCCACAACACCCATGGAGGATAAATGGAACATCTGCATCCCACATATTTTAGACTCCGGCAACCCTAAATGGGTCATTAAAACATTTGCCTTCTTCCCCAATTATATTATTCTAAAACCCTGAAACTGGGGCAAAGAAGGAATCAAGGTCACATATGGAGAGGGTTTAATCCGTCGAACGTAAGCTCTGTCATATTTATCATCCCCTCTACCTCTACCTCTACCTCTAATTCATTTGTAATTTGTCTGATGGGAATCTCCTAATTTTATTTGTAATTTATTATTATTATTATATGCAAATTTTAGGAACATGAACAGGTAAGGATACTCAAGACACAGACACATCATCTTCAGCCTTGCTTTTCTTTGATAAACATATATTTATAGTCGATGTTGATGTACTTTCCTGAGCTAAGTTAAGCATTTCGATTTCCAATTTTAAAGTTTCTTTATATGATTTGTTCAGGCTCTGCAATGATTTTGTACAGAATCAGTTTGTCTGGGATTTTAGCAACTGATACACTTTTGATGTTTAAAGTAATCCTACATCTGAAGTAAGTTTTTTATCAATATGTTTGTGTATTCAATTGGTTACCTTCTTTAGTTTAGAACAAAGAAAATTGATATGTATTTCGAATGTTTCTATCATCTTTCGGTTGTTTTTGAATGTTGAAGGCAATATTCTTTTTTACTGAGGAATACATCCGAGATGTAGTGATGATGGTTGACCTGCTGATTTTGGTTCAATTGTTATAGTTTCAGAGGTCGGGATTGCTTCTCTTCAGGTATGCTTTAGTTTAAATGTTTTGTTTAGTTAATTAAACCTTGGCCCAATTGATATTTGACCAAGTGTGTATATGTAGGATATGAGTGTAGTTGTGGTTTGATTTTGTTTAGATAACTAAAATATTTTCAATTGGAAAATTATTCTTAAAATTTGAGGGCATGTTTGGTTGTTCATAGGAGTTATAATATTTTTTGAATAAATTATATGTCTTTAACTGTTATTTTATGAAAATATATAAAAGTTTCTTCCTATGTTAATTATAAATATCACATCTCAAAGTTTAAAAGTTTGAATAACCTGATCGTATTGGCTTTATAAAGTCAAATGCAATATGTTTTCCACCAACCTTGATGACAGTTTTATTCTTAAATGTAACAATATTACAATTTTATTCTTGAAAATAATTAATATTTTTTTTTCTAACAAAGTGATACAAGCAATCAGGTTGTTTTCATTCAATATGATATATGATATGATATGCCCTTTCTCCAAAAGAAAAGTTGCAGTTCATTGAAATATAATAAGAAAAAAGCAAATATCCTTGAACGAATTGTTTGACGAACCGCAGAACTAGATCTATGTCCAAACTGCAGGGTTTTTTCATTTTATATTTTCGCATGTTTAAAGTAAAACGGTGGTCTAAATGATGGAGATGTTCATGAAGTGAAATAATTAGGACACTTATAAGTTATATTCACCATCAAAATTAAAGTTTTTGGAACCTTCCTATGGTGTGGAAACCTGATATGTTCAATTTTTTGAGTTAGTTATTTTATATATCGATCTGCTTTGTGTAATGATTGCATTATGGGTATGGGTCCATTGGGTGTATTTAGTGGCAAGTGATATAAGGATACTAAGTATGCCAAGAGTAGTCTTCTATCAATCCTTCATACTGCTTTAGATTGCTTACCAAAATTTTACTTTTATATCATCCTTTGTAAATATTGTTTAAGTTTTGCCATTTTATTTCATTGATTATATGTTGTGATTTATAATCCACAGTAACAATGTGGTTTCGGTTCCTCATAATACAAGAATCCCGAAGTTCCTAACGTATATGGATGTTTGGCACCGTGTGAGGTTGGTGTCTCGGTTGTTTTTTCGTTCTAAATTTTCATGCCATTTGAATTTTGATCGTGTTTTAAAAGTTTTGTGTTCACAAGCACACTGAAAGTCTATTAGAGGGATTTATACCTATCAAGGATTTAAGACAGTATTATATTACGTTTCCCGTAACTGTTTTTTTTTTTCTTTTGAATAGTTTTCATTATGCATACAGGTACTCTATAAAGGGGAAGAATCAACTTGACAAGTTTTATCCTATCATTGGGGTATAAATTTCCATCTTTTGTTATCCTACATCCGTTGGTATTGTTTTATAAACATTATGACCATCGGGTTGTTTTCTTTTATTTGTATAATTGCAGGATGAATATGAATCTGCGTTGAAGCATGTTTGATGTAGGAATTTCAAGTGTGGCCAACTCTTTAGAGAGGGCTAAAATATAAGACTACATACTGGAGTTTTCAATACACTCGCGAACATTTGGCATGGAACGGATTTTTGGAATCTATATTTGATGTGTTTTTCTATTGGAGATTATGCCTAGATAGATACTTGAATGATTTTCATTGTGTTTTTGTTTCTTTTAATGAAGCTGGTCATCATTTTACTCATTAGTGAAACAAGTTTTATTTTTATTTTACAATAAGTAGTATATTTGTTTAAAATTTATAGAAAATTAGTTTTGCTATTATGACATCAAACTATCCGTCCACCGGACGGGTATAAAACTAGTTTGCTCTTGTTCCCACTCCACATTTTCTAGAAAATAAATAATGTGTTTACTTAAAAATCCGGTTTAATCCTGTAGTGAATATTGGTGTAGATTTATGTGTAGTTTTAGAAAGTGTGGATTAATTAAAAAATAACTAAGAGAGTAATATATACTATGTTTTGAACAATTGTACCGTGCAAAAATTCAAATATAAAACTATTAAACAATTATAAATTAAAGAACTATTTTTAAAGTCATTGACTATACACACATATAAAACGATGAAATATTCGTGAACAAGTATAATAGACCTGACAGAAATATTTCAACCACATGATGGATGTTATCAAATGGTTGAAAAGTGTGTATAATAATTTATAAAAAAATAAAAATATTTAGTTGTTCTAATTTTAATTTATTAAAATATTAAACGATTTCATAATCCAAATTTTTATAGGTTAAAATTACAAAATTGGCCAACATTTCAGTTCATGTATTTGGCCATTGACTTTGAAATGACAAAATAACCTTCAAAACTTTGCACTTCATTTTTCGGTTATATGCATGCATGCACAGAGAGTAAAACAATATTAGCTAACTACCAAACCTTCAAGATTGTAATAAATAATGGCATTGCATCCAGTAGTCTCAATTGTCACATTATTGGATCATACATCCCCATAACTAACAATATCTTAATTCTAATAAACTCAACCCTCTCACAGAATTCCCCTAAACTCTACAAATGATCAATTGAGGCCAACTATCCCGCTAAATTAGGCAATGTGCCTGCGCGATAAACTTAAACTGATGAACACTGAAACCAAAACCGCAAGGACAAATGGTCTTATAGCTACGCCATGAGATATTGACCTGCAAAGTCAAAACAAGGTCATTCCCAGTAGCTTTCATTATCCCCAGAGATTTTCAAATTAAATTACATTATAATTTACCTATTGGTCCCACTGGTTATCAGGGTATTGGTGGGGCCTGGGAGTGTAAACGAGCTAAGTTGCTCGTGAGTTACTTGAGATTGACTCACTAAAAGAGTAAAAGCTCAAATCGAGCCGAAACGAGCCTGAGCCCAAGCTAAATAAAAGCTTGTTTGTAAACGAGTCCGGGCTTCACTTGTGAAGCTCGAGCTAGCGTACAAGCCTAGATGAGCCCCTATTCTTTATATATAATTTATTTAACTTATTAAAGATATATATTTATATAATAATTATTATTATATATAAAATTATAATAAAAATGACTAAGTAATAATTAGGTTATCCAAGAAAGTTAATATATTAAAAAGTTATCAAAGATGTATATAATTAAATAATAGTTAAGAAACGAGCCAAGCTCGAGCTCTCGTTAGTTAAGCCACGAGCTCGGGCTAGGCTCGTTTACACCCCAGGTAGGGTTTGTGAGCTTTCCTTAATGGGTTCTCATGGTTACCTAGAAAAATCTTCATAATTTATTGCAGATATTCATAAGGGTCTAAAACTATGCCATTCAAATTATAGTCAAATTCTTCTATCAAATGGCTATAGAGACAAAAGAAATATTAATAGAATTTATTACAAATTTTTACCTTTCAGTAACTGATTTTGTTGTGAGTCCAAATCCAAAAGGAAAAAGTGGATCATAATGTTCATCACCAATATTCATTGGTAGTTGCTCAACTGTTCTAAACCAAGATCTTGAAAGTTTACCAGTAAACCCATAGTCACCAAAAAGCACATCAGCCACACCTTGGCCTTCAGAACCTGGTAACCAGGCTGCAACCAGAGCATCAATAACCGAAATATACGGTTCAATCACAATTGGTCGACCCGATATGATGACCACAACACATTTCACGTTCCCGCAAACGTTTGTGATGATACTTGGACCGGGGTCTGCAATTGTGAGGTTTGAACTGTCACCAAACATTTCTGTGTAAGGATGTTCACCAACTATAACTATAGCGTATGAGAAGTTGTTGGACTTGATGAATTCGGTAGTTGGATTCTCCATGTAGGATATTTCGGTGGTCGGGTCAACTGCAGATTTGATTCCGTTAAGAATAGTTGTTCCTGCAGTTAAGATGTAATAGATACATTTTTTAGTATAGTTATTCCTGTAGTAACGGTTGTATTAATCACCAAGAGGTCAAGTAGTTTCAATGCATACGGCATTACAACTTAAGGGTGTGCACTAAACCGAAATAGTTGACATAACCGAACCCAATAAAAAACCGACGCTTTGGTTTTATGTATCGGTTTTGCTATAACCAACAACAGAAAAAACTGATCCGAACTGATATAACCGAAAAAACCCGACTTTGAGTAGTTTATAAGAAATTAATAAATGGCGGGGCCAAAAAGTTTTGAGGTTCAAATGTGTAATAATCGGTTAATTATAATTTTAAAAGAATGCAGACGCAAAAGTTTTTGCCCAAATTCATATTATGGGCCTTTTTCGGCGCAAAACTGCCAAGCCCAAAACCGAACTGAACCCATTGTAAAAACCAAAAACCAAACAGTTCCAAAAACCGAATTTTTGGTTTTTGGTTTGGTTTGAGCCAAAAACCAACCAAGACGAGCCATCCACAAACTTCTCAAAATTTCTTTACTTTAAAACAGGCCATGGTAAACTTGATCCGCCCATTTTGCTACCTCGAGCAACAAGAAAGCAATAACCGACTTTCCTTTCTGGTGATTAAACGCGGGCTTTTGGCCCGTAAGATAAACGTACCCGTTGTGTTTCCATTCCCGCTAAATCCTTGCCAACCGATTGTCCACCCGCCACATTGGTAGCCCAAGTTATCTGCATGACTTCCAGCAACCAAAACCTTAGATGCCATCTTCGGTAGGGGCAGCATTGGGTCATCACTCGTTTTCCCGTTTTTCAGAAGCACTAATGATTTCCTAACCGCCTCCCTTGCTATTTCTCGGTGTGCCTATATTTCTCATACCCGTAAAACAGACATATTCAATAAATTTAACGAGTCACTTACAAAGTTTGAGTTGTATAACTCACTGACCTGGCTTCCAACCTCGTTAACCATACTGAAATCGGTTAGAGGGTTCTCAAACAGGCCCATGGTAAACTTGACCCGTAGAATTCGGCTCACTGCATCATCAATACGGTCCATTGAGATAAACTTGTTCTTGACCAGAAATGTAAGATCATTGATGAACTCAATGTAATTATTCGGGACCATAACCTGTTCAATAATTTGAAATCATTATCAAATTAATATAACACGAACCAAAAATATGCATATAGGCATATAGTTATGGTTATATACTAACCATGTCAATGCCAGCAGTAATACTAGCTAGAACAGAATAAGTGTAATTTGAATGCGGAGGGGAAGTGATTCGGTCGATTCCTTCCCAATCTGAGATAACAAAGCCCTGATAATATGTGACAGTCAGTAATAACTAATGAGAATTAAAATAACATAAGTTAATATTTTGGTATGATAATAGAAAAATACCTTGAAATCAAGTTTGTCTTTAAGGTATCCGGTAATAAGGTCACCATTGGCGTGCATTCGTTGACCATTCAAGCTGGAATATGACACCATGACGGTTGACACGCCCTTGATTATAGAGTCATAATACGGAGGCATGTGAATGCTTAACAAATCGTGTTCATTTATCACAGTGTTGTTTTCATCTATGCCATGAGTGGTCCCACCATCAGCCACAAAGTGCTTTGCACAAGCTGCAACCTTGTTCCTAACATGTTTGGATGCAAATCAATATGGTAAATAATAATAATAATAATAATAGCAGTTAGCTTAAACACGGGGCCGTTTGGTTCACTGGTAACTAAAACTGATGGTACTTACTTTCCAGCAACATATGGGACACCGAGCCGTGATCCCTTTGGGATTTCACCTTGCAATCCTAATATAATGCCGGTCATACTTTGAACGAGTTCGGTATCTTCACTGTAACTTTCATAACATCGTCCCCATCTTGGATCTCTGCATACCTATAAATATATTTTCAACAAAAAAAATATATTAACAAACGCTTGCCATTTATTAATATTTTAGCATATACTAACCGCAATACAAGGAGCAAATGCATATGGGATTCCAGTAGCCCTAACTTCAGCAGCAGTGGCAGCACCTATTCTCTTCACAAGATCAGTGTCCCTGTATGTGTTACATAGTTAGTTATGTACAGGGGTATTATTGTACTTTTATATACAGTTTGTTACAAAGTTTGTTAAGAGATATTTTCTTGTACAGCTATAACTTGCCTGGTAGCTCCAAGGCCAATATTATGTGGAAATATTGTAGCATTAATAACATTATTATGTCCATGAACCGCGTCAATCCCATAAATCATCGGGATCCCTAATCGTGTAGAAAGCGACCCGTTTTGGAACTCGTTGACCATATTAATCCAGTCAACAACCGTTGCGTGTGGATTGGGAACACTCCCTCCACCACTTAATAAGCTTCCTGCATTCAAAAACAATTTTAAAAACAAAAATCCCAATTTTTTTGTTATGCATCGAACTAACCCGAAACCAAATTTATAAACTTAAATAGATACATTATTTATTTACCAATGAAGTAATGCCTCATAATATCAGGAGTGGCTGCAAGCCTTTCAATCTGAACCATTTGACCTATTTTCTCTTTCATTGTCATTCTTTCCAATAGATCTCTCACTCGAGCCGCAACGGGCTGATTCGGATCCTTATACAGAACATCATCTGCCACTGTGGCAACAGCTAACCATAATGATAATAATATCATCATACCTAAATGTGATATTGACATTGATCTAAGCATATTCACTGCAACACATCAAACATTATATAACTACTAATTTCAAAATCAAATCAGACTGTTTAAATAATGTTCATAAGATTCTTAAATTTTCATAAACAGAATTAACAGATACCTGTTGATAGAGATTGAATGGAGTGAGTAGTGGTAATAGTACTTGATACTGCTGAAAGTTGAAGGTGAGTGAGTTCTACAGGATGGAGTTACAGCTGCAAGTGCGGTTTTTGTTGAAAATTTGAAATAATATGACGGTTTTTTTTTTTAATTTCATTTCACACCCTCAAAGTTTTTAAATATTATTATTCTCATGTACACTCACTTTTTCACTTATTTACACTCCATCAACTTTTAAAAGATTGAAATTTTAGTAAAATACATGAATGTTGAAACTAAAGTTTTATAGAAGTTATATAAATCATCAAAATAGTTTATAGGAAACTATAGCAATTTGGTTCAGATAATTTGTTAAAAGTCTTGGAATCAGATCGTAAACACTAGTGACCATTCACGAAATCACGAGCCTAGTTTGAGTTGAGTAAACACGAGCTAGAGCTCTATATGTTGATATTTTGAAAACTCATATACTACAAGTCGTGAGAACTCGACAGAACTCCATTTAACTTTTTCTTCATATGTATTATATTTACTTTAAAAAAATTTAAAGTTTCTTTTTGAATGACTCGACTATTGAAACATATATAACGAGTTGTTAGAGTTTATCATGAATGTGTAACGTAACTATGCGTTACACATGTTTATAGACGACTCGTGAAAAAAATAAATAAATTTCTAGTAAATTTAACTTAGATATAATATATATGAAAAAAATATATATATCAAATGGAGTTTCTAAGAGTTCTCGCAACCTCCTTATCCTATATTTGAAAACAAAAGCCTACAAAATAACTTTTCGATGTAGTGGAAAGAATGTTGGTCTATAGACCAAGAGGTTGTGGGTTTTCATTCCTAGGCATGACATTGTTTTTATAAAAAAATATAAATGAGTTATTGAGTTTATATTTTAAAAGACACTTTTTTTATTCGCTTCGAGCTTGAAGTGTTTAGCAATTCTCAAAGACGGCTATGCTTGTTGGGTGCATGGTTGACTTGGATAGGAGGGCAGGATGGTCAACGACCCTCGGCTCGATCACCCTGCTAGGCCTGAATTTATAAAAAAGTTACATATTTTTGTTAAAAAAAATATATATGTATTTTTAATGTTTAAATCAAATCATTCAACTCATTTAAGCCGAAATTTATAAACAAAATTTTTTTACACATTCTAAATCATAACTATGTAAACTCATTTAAAAATTTGATTGTTTAAACCAAATAAAAAACCCTTTTACTTAAAGCCTAAAAAAATTTCGCTTTCGGCCTAAAAAAATTAACGATTATCGAAGACGGACCTGGTTGGGTGTGTAGCCGTATACATTATCTTAATTTGTCATTGATAAACTCAAAATGTTACAATAAAGTGGCAGGTAAAAGGACAATAATCTGCGCCGCAACCTCCTTTTGCATAGCAAATTCGATCCTACTAAAAACAAAACATTGGGTTTTAGGGGCCAAAAGAATACTATTTACAAGCCGTTGAACTCTTGTAAAAATATTCAGCCTCAGGGGTCAGGAATCTAAATGTATCTAAAGTAAAGGAGAGAAACACGTGTTTACTGTTTAGCTCTCTAAAAAAATGTTCTCATGTTTAACAGCTTTGCTTAATTTATAAGCTCAACAAGGACACTCCGGTTAAAAGCTTGAAGACATGGACGACTATAATTCTGAACATACAGAAAAAGAGAAGGGCGGTGCATCAAAAACAATCTGGTTAACGTCCCAATAACATTTCACGTGGAGCCACATGCGCCTGTTTTTGTTTCTTTCTGCTTTCTACGTATGTATAAACTTGTAAAGCTTTGGGTTAAAGTTGGAAATAGTAAAAATACAAGGGGCCATAGTGAAGAATACATGTTTTAGAACGTGTGGATTGGCTGAATCTTGTGTGTGCTTGGCATGTGTGTTTGCCTAGGTTGTTGTGCATGATTAGGCCATGTCATATTTATTTCATGAAATTGAATTCTATCGATTTTTAAGGATCTACTTGATATTATATTTTGAATTGTGGCATAAGTTACCGAGGGTACTTGGGTTTGTTATCACATTAAATAATTTGGTACAGATAAAAAAAGTTTTTGTAATAAGAGACCCTTGTAAAAAAAAATAACATACTTCACATATGTCTCGACTACATATCCTTAGTCTTGTTGTCATCTTTATCTTTATAGTAATCGCTCACCCGCGAACTGCCCACATTGTAATCCCCATTGTCCCTAACATAATCAACATCACCACATTACCGATGCCACTATTACGACCATCATTAACATGACCATGCTCCGATGTCTTTAACATGTATACAAACCAGACATGATCTATTTTGTTAATTAAAAGCATTATGGGTTATGGTTCTTCTGAAATATTTACAATTCCAGTAAATTTCAAATCTAATAGATTCTAGTTTAATAGGCTATGTGAACCAAACAACCCTACGGTCTTTTTTTAATAGAGTATATTACCTAAATCCGATATTGTACTCGTTTACTCATATTGAAACCAAATTGGGTAATACATTCTACAATATTAAAAATAGAATAGATTGTTTTCATTTCTTTAACTTGTTAAAGAAAATAAATGATGAGTTACATTTTAACATCTTATATTTACGGGAAAATAGATAGTGACGTGGCACATCGTGTCCAGGTAGGATGGAGTAAATGGAGGGCGGCTACAGGAGTTTTGTGCGACAATAGATTCCCAACCAGTCTAAAGGGTAAATTTTATAGGGTCGCAGTTAGACCTGCGATGTCATATGGAACATATTGTTGGGCCATCAAGAAGTCATATGCGCGTAAGCTCGAGGTAGCAGAGATGAGAATGCTAAGGTGGATGTGTGGGCACACAAGATTGGATCGAATAACTAACATGTTTTTCGAGAGAGATTAGGGATGGCTAACATATCTATAATAATATAAGAGAACGGAGATTGAGATGGTTTGGCATGTGAAGAGAAGAGACGACGGCTCCTGTTCGATCCGTAGAAAATATTACTATAGAGGGGAAGAGGGATAGAGGACGTCCCAAATTGACTTGGGTCGAGAGGATTAAGCATGATTTGCTAGATTTGCACCTCTTCGAGGACATGGTTGAGGATAGAAATTCTTAGAGACGTAGGATTAAGGTTAAGTGCTTTTAGGTGAAATGTAGACTTTTGATTAAAATCCTATCATGGAGGCTTATTTTACCTTATTTCGAGGGATAAATGATATATTACTATAATATCCTATTCTCAAATTAGTATCTTGTAACACCTATATAGTATTCATTACTAATATCATTATTTTATTTATCTATTTTTATTATCATCACTTTACGTATTTTACTATTACCTATTTAGTTATTTATTTATTATAGAGATATGTTTTCCCTTTATGGTTTAAAGGTTTAGTGTGAATTTTGTGTTTATTTTACTTGGTCTCATGCATATGGTCTCCGAGCCGGGGGGGTCTATCTGGAAACAACCTCTATATCCTTTGGGATGGAGGTATGGTTTGCCTACATCTCGCCCTCCCTAGACCCTGCTGACGACTTGTTGTTAGTGGGATTTTTACTGAGTATGGTTGTTATTGTATATTTATGGTTGGTTTTCTAAATTTGTTTGAGACTGATTTTAAAGTGATAGGAATAATCCCTACATGTAAACTTTAACCACCTAAGGTTATAGACAAGGACTCGAGGAGCCAAGAAACCTTGCAAAGGAATCCCAATTCTCAAACCCGGCTATTGATCATCCCATTGTGTTCTTTAATTTTAACCACTATAGAGATTAGAGTGCCCCTCATAGCATTTAGATTATGCTTCTAAAAAGCAGATGTAAATGTGTATTTCTTTTTTCTCTTAAAAAGTATATATATATTTTGCAAAAATAAATAAATAAAATCTGATTATTTAAATTTATGAATACTGATAGAAGATAATCTGCCTAAAAAATAAAAATACGTTGCCAACCACCCTTAATGTATGTTTAATTTATCCTCCCTTTCTTCAATCTTTACACGAACAACGCGGGGCAACATCCAAACACACACATTGAACTTGCATCAGCTAAAGATGGTTGCTCCTCACAACCTTCATTTTCCAATTTAATATTACATTAGTTATAAAAATTAAAATCAAGCTTTAAGTGGATAATCACAACAAAGAATCACATTATATATTTTTATGTTCTTGCGTAATTGTTTTATATTTCACCTATAAAACGAGTACAAATATTTTTGTGCTTCACGCGATTCTCTTCATTTGTAGAGAACTTGTCGTTATGACTATATAAGTATATATCGAAAAGGAACCATATACCGTTGCACCGACTTTGTTATTTAAGATAGTTATTTACAAGTTTTAACTAAAAGGTATATGTTATGACTATGTAGATATAACTTTTTATAATGCATAAGTTAATTAAAAAACGTGTATAATATACAAAATTACAAAATGTATGTATTAACAGTTTGCTTCGTGGATAATGATCCTATGGGCTAGTTTGGTGAATTGGGTCAAGTGAACTATAGGAAAGATGGACCAACAAGCATTCAGTTGAGCTCCAAACAAGAATACATACTCAGATACCCTCAACATCAAGCAAAATTTTGGTATACCTTCACCCACAAGTAATTATAAACCCCACGTCCTAACCTTTGATTTATCTTGCATCAACACCATATATATATATATATATGAACATACATACAAGCATTTCATACTCACAGACACGTACAAACATATATATACAAAGATTTGACACGTCAGAAAAATGGCAATGAGAGGAAGGGGTGGTAGTAGGGGTAATACTGCCAGCCGTCCACCGCGCTTGATCGTCAATCGTGTGTTCGAACAATTCAAGCCCATGTCTGAAGGGGAAGATGGTTATGACACCCCTCTTGTGTATCTCCCTGGTAAACTCATCAACTTCATATGATTTTGCCAAGTTAGATACATTTGTTTAAATTTTAATTGATTTTGTAATCTTTTTAGGTTTTCAAAAAGAGAATATTAAGGTCACGACTGAAGGTGTGAACATTGTTAGAGTTCGTGGTGAGCGTTTGGTTTCGGAAAATAAATGGATTCGGTTTCAGGAAGATTATCGACTTCCTGAAAACTGTGAAATAAGCGGTATAAGTGCAAGATTTGATGGTGGGATACTAACAATTGCAATGCCTAGAAAGATTACCAATGCACCACCGCCTCCCCGCCCACCACCATGGCTCGGGTTGCCCCTAAAAGAGAACAACCGCAGAATCCGAAAGAAGAACCGAAAGAAAAGAAACCTAAAGAAGAACCAAAAGAAAAGAAACCAGATAAACCTCAAACTACCCGTTTAGAGGGCAAAACTTTGCCACCACAACCAAAGCCAACATCTTCATCTGCACCGACCAAACAACAATCGTCGAAACCTCAAACCACTGGTTCAGAGGACAGCACTTGGCCAGCACTACCAAAGCCATCTTCATCTGCACCAACCAAACAACCATCAAAACCTCAAACCAGTTACACGTTGCCACCACAACCAAAGCCAACATCTTCATCTGCACCAAATAAACAACCACCAAATACTCGTTTAGAGGACAAGACTTTTCCACCACAACCAAAGCCAGCATCTTCATCTGCACCAACCAAACAACAGCTACCAACTACTCGTTTAGAGGACAAAACTGTGCCGCCACAACCAAAGCCAGCATTTTCATCTACGCCAACCAAACAGCCATCTAATATTCGTTTAGAGGACAAGACTTTGCCACCACAACCAAAGTCAACATCTTCATCTACACCTACCAAACAACAGCCATCAGGACCCGCGCCAGAAGCAAGGGGCAGATTTAAACAAGAAGTTGCTGAGAAGCCCGATGTTCGCAAAAAGATGGATTTGGACAAAGGAAAGGGAAAAGAAGCAATACTTAAAGAGGAAACAAAGAGGGATTCCGAGGGTAGTAAGGGAAAACCAAGTAATTCAGGAGTGATTAGTGGCGGTTTACAGGGCATACTTGCAAGGAGAGGGCTGGTGAATGAAGATAGGAAGTTGCTGGTTAATGTGGGTGTGGGTGTTCTGATGATAGCGGCACTTGCAGTTCATGTTTCCTACACTGTTGGGCTCATAGGCAAAGAGAAGTAATTCGGGCATGTATATATCAATCATATATACCTGTTGTAATGTTGTGAATTTGATGTGACTTTAAAACGGTTATTGTACCTTAAAATGAACTAAAAATATACTAAGTATATAAATAAAACAGGCCAAATGTGTAATAGAAATAAGAAACTATATGAAGTAGCATTTTAAATACTTTTAAATACGAGTTAAAACAATAATCTAACTAATTTGAATAAAATACTCATCAGGTAAACATTTAAGAGACACTATTATCCTTGACCTCCAATTTAGATGTCAAATCAGTCTATGCAAGTACAACAGTGAAAAAGCCGATCTGTGAGCATGAGATGCAGAGGATTTGAAAAATGTAGAAAAGTTGCATGAGAAAACATGGCACAAGATTTTAAGATGATGACTTAAGAACAACTTAAATAGCCAAACCAGGTTTTCTGAATTCAGACTCCTTCAAATGAGAAGCATAAAATCCTGAAAAGCCCGTCTGGATTATCAGCATGTACCTGAAAACAAAATCATATTGTCACTTGTCAGTAATAATACAGGCGGCAGTAGATTTTATGAGTAGGAGTAACATTTGCAGTTCAAATAAATCAGTAGATTTTTATGAAGATATCCTAAAACGCTCTAAACGATGCTGTGTTCTTAATATACGAGTGTTGGTTAAAAGTTAAGACGTTAGTGACGGATCTTTGTTAGCGTGAACTATAATATATTACAACTCAATTATAATAACTTTTCACGTGAACTCATTTATTTCTTATGCATAAGGACTTTTTTATAAACATAGTTTTCAGAAGACGAGCAACAATGACTTTGAAACAAATATACTTTGATATACTCTTAAGTTATACATGTTTTTAAAGTAGATAATCCTGCATTTTAGACATTATTAATAATGGAAATGTCGAATATGATGCTTATTAGCTTCATATTTTTTTGAAGATTCCAAGTAACAAAATCCATTCATTGTCGTTGCTCTCTTCTTCAGGTGACAGCCATTAAAGTTTTCAAGCTCAAGATTGGATCAATTCAAAGTCTTTGCCTATGCTTTCTATATTATTCTTGTTTTCTATTCCATAATTATGAACCAAACTCATGTTAAATGCTTTGATGATACAAACCCTTACAAGAGTTGGCTGATTTTGTTCAAAGTTGAGATTTTTGTATGGTAATTGCAACTTTGGTTTAAACATGGTATCACTTGCACATGTTTGGTTTCATGATTCATTATACTTAATTGGTTGCTATTGTTGGCAATGAATAGACCTAGAATTTACAAAAGCAAAAGTAATTTATGGTTAATTAGGAATAATTAGTTGTGCTATGGCAGAACTTTTATATGAAACAAAACAAACCCACCAAACCAACCATTTTACCTTTTGGGTTGCAATGGGTTAAAGTTTGTTAATGCCACTACAAACAAATTATCACTAATAGTCAAATGGATCATAAAACATATTAATACTCCTCCTTGCATTACTAGTAACCAATTAGTGAATTAATTTTCTGAGCATAATATAACATTAAGATTCATTCATTGTGATTATCAGGCAGAAGGAGAATAAATTGAGAACAAGAAAACGTACCCGGTGGCCAGCATCTTCTAGAACATGCATTTCAACTCCACCACCCTCCTGAGAAGCTTGCTCCTCAGCTGCATGAATCCTCTGCAGATCACCAAGTGCCCATCTGTGCAAGCTTCTTTCTGCTTTTAGAAAATTTACATGTACACCTCGAGGTAAATCCTCCACCACACCCCTGCATCCAATCAACTTATAGTTACATAGTCATTCATTTACAAACCTTAAATTAGTTAAGAGACAGGTATGTACTAGTACCATAAATTTGTATCTTCATAAGATTGATACATTTCAGCAATTCCATTAAGATTAAATATCCAAGAAAATCCAGAAGATGAATTAGAAGTGTTGGTTGGCCGAAGATTTGTAACGACCCACTGAAATAAGTAGAAGAAAATGTAATATGTGTTATATATTTATACAAGTCAAACAATTATCAACCAGAGGGATGTTATGCATAGCAATTCCAAATATCACAAAACAATTATAGTTATTACCAACAAAAAGAATAATATTTGCAAATACCCACTGCAATTTTTTTTAACTCTCTTTCATATTAATATACATGCTTAAGTTATCCTATCTTCTCTGGAGCATCTCTAGACTTCAAAGTATACATGTAAATGGGGTGTGTGTGTGTGTCAGTGTGTCTATATACACACACATAGACATTTGTATGTAAGAAGTTCCAAATACTTTTTTTTTCAATTATTTTGCAATCCTTAGTTTTTTGTTAATATCATAATTTTAAAAACTAGGTCCAAATATTCCTATTTTTTACATAACCTACACAGCATATTTTTGCTGTGAAAGTTTCATGAAAAACATATCATTGTGTTATAAAGGAGAAAGGAAATTCATGTAAGAAAAACCTATCATAGTGTTATAAAGGCAAAACTAGATTTCAATCTCTAAACTAGAAAAGAAGAATGCCCTAATAAAAAAGGCAAAATAAAAAAAATAAAAAAAAAATGCAAGTTTTAGTATTTGTCTCAAAAGATTTACCTGTGCTACATCGTTTGAAAATCCCTCACGTACAAGAGCACTGATGACCTCCCTTTTTGATACGACCTTCCTTGAAGAAAAGACAATAGCAAAGTTAAACTGTTGGAGTAAACAAGAGGATAGTCATGTAAGCATAAGTCTTCATTCAACACACCTCATTTGGAAATGCATTTAGAAAATTGATCAATTCAGCAGGATGATCATCTCCATCTCTACCTGCTCGAACCTTTCCAGGTGTAGCATCTAAAACCCAAACCTTAAGAAACGACAAGCAACACGTGAGGATATTCATATATTACCAATTTCACATCACTTAGACAAAGTTATCCACAAATTTTAACATGGTTTGATCATATACAGATATCTGGACTTACTCTGACAGGCCGTGCAAGTGGTTTTGCAGCTTGGTCAACCATGCTCAATGCAACTGGATCAGACGCTAGTGTTGTTAATGATATGGTAACATTGTAGAATAGGAAATGTGAGAATTTGTAAGGTTGTCATATTAAGTTTGTGTTACCTTTTCCTCCAAAGCTGTGACCAATTATGACCCGTGGTGTTACTCTAAATTGACCAAGCTACTCCAGATGAAACAAAAGAGATAAAAGTCAATCTAACTTTAAATAGGAAATTCGACTAGCACGCATGTCTTCAAACTAACTTCATTTCATAAACAAATCACAAATCTGAATTTTCATGGAGAAGAAACTTTAAGTATATAAAATACATTCAGATTATCAAGAAAAGTTTTGGGATAAGTTTGTGTGATTGTATACACATGTATATGCATGATTTGAAAACTACAAAGAGTGCTCACCAGCTTTAGGACATCAAGAGCGGTTGAGGCAACGGTGTGAGGCCCTGTCTTCTTGATAGACGCTGAATCACCATGACAGCGCAGGTCAACCAAGAGAAACTGTGAACAATAAAAATAAACCAGATTTGAAAGTGTGGCATCCAATTATCCAAACATGCCTTTGTAGTTTTGACTTTACACTGATTAAGTTGGAGCAGAAAACATCAACCGTCGCTTAAAGTCTTTAATAACTACTATGTAAGAAATTTCCAAAACTAAGAGTGGATTGTAATTGTAGTGTGAAGATTAACTAACCTGCCAGTTTGGAAATTCCTTGGCTAATCTCCGCGCAAAGGTTCCTAGTATACATAGTAAAGAGCATCAATCAGATTTCATACATGTTAGGTAGAACCCAAAGGAAAACTAGAGTAAGAACAAATGAATAAACATAACAAAGTCATAGGTTTATATCCTTGCCTACTTGGTTATCTTTATCTAATTTATATACAAGTGGCCAAAAGTCACAATCCATGGTGTTTCAAATAGATTAAAAAACCTATATTCCTATATTAATAATAGCCAACAAAACATAGCCCAAGCTGAGTGTGTGCCATTAACCAAAGGTTGTGGGTTCAAACTTCATCACAGGTGTATGTGTGGGTTATCATTGTAATAGAAAAAGATATAGTTTTCGTTTATTTATCTATAAAGTTCAAAAGAAAATGAATGAAAAATATGTGTGGTTCTGCCAAACCCCAACCCCAACCCAACCCAACCAGCCCGTTTCGCCACCTCCAGTCCAGACATTTGGACCTCATCAATGCAGTGTATGACCTGTAGGAGACTAGTAGAAGAGACAACATACTCAACTAAATATGTACGTCAACATCTTGTGCTAGCTTTCTATCACTCAATTCGAATACATCACTGGCATGACTACTTTACAATATAAACATCTACCTACCCCAGTTCTTCCGGCTACCTAAAATGCCATGCAAAAGAACAGCTGTTGGTGGGCATGGTACTGATTTGTCAGCAATGTAACTCCATCTAACCTGTGTACAGAACGTGAGACGTGAAGTAAAACATAAGCATAAGATTAAAGACATTTGTGAGTTTGTGACAACTTTCAACAAGCATGAATACATACACCGATACACAAATGTTTTCCCTATAGCTATTGGAGGCATATGTATATAATAAACAATATCATAGTTACATTAATGAGATAACATAGAAGTTTATAGAACTTACAAGAGGTCCCTGAACAAGATCATATGCCTGCAAAAGAAGTAAGCAATAGCATTAGTATGCTTGCAAAAACCTTCTCGAGATGTGCATATTGACTCTTACATAAAAACGACAGCATTACCAATATTTCAGATGGCGTTATTATGACCTTCTGTCTACCATAACTTTCATCTACTAACGTCATCTGAATGTTTGACCTTGTAGATGACCTCCTTGACTTACCCTTAGCTGACAGCTGGACGCATAATGTCCCACTCTACAGCTAGGAAACAAAAGTTATAAATTCCAATAGGCAATAGTTATCAATAGCATTAACACCACATTATATGAATCATAAATTCTTAATATCATACAGAATAGTATACACATGAATAAGGAAAGGAATCCAAACAAGTGTCAAAGATCGACATCTATTCATAATATTATAGTCGTCAAAGGCGCAATCAAGGCAATAAGGGTGAGCCTTAAGCCTAGGCGCTTATAAAGCGAGGGCCCAAGAAAACATGACACGTAGCATACACATACAATTTTTGGGGGGTTTAGACATGATTCGGGCTTGTTTAGGATGATTTCATGAGGTTTTAGACCAATTTGCTTGGAATTTGTAGAACTTTGCCAAACTTTTCAGCATTTGGACAGAATCTGAATCTCGCCCAAAGGCCACCGGATCGCCTGGATGGCAGCAAGTGCTTTCCAGAAGGCTTGTGACAGCATATGTCAATTTCACAATTATCTTACTGTATCTTCATTTGAAACAATAAAAATCAACATACATATTAAGTATTCTAGATCTAAATCCTAGATCAAGCCAACTCTAATTCGTTAATGAAATCAATGGTCTTCCATTGAATAACACAAAAGTAAAACTCTACAATAACTGACAAAACAAAATAACATTTAGATGCAATTTGATTAGTACAGCGGAGTACCTGAGAAAGCGTTAAACTATTAGGCAGCTTACAACTAATCGAGGCAACAGGCCTAAAATATGACCTAATTTCAACCAGTGATGCATCGATATAGTATCTGCAGAGTGAAGAATTGAAAGCCGCTGTCGACATTTGGAAATGATCATATACTGATTGAATGAAGAAATGAGTTTTATTCTGTGATCTACGATGATGAATGTGCTAGAATGCAACGATGAAGTGGTGGAGGAATTAATTCAGGTGGAGGCGGTGGTTGAATGTGTGGCTCAAGTCCACGTTTTCTCCTGCAGCAGTCGTGGTCGCTTTCCCACTGTAATTATTTAAATTACCAAAATACCCTTTTGTTACATGGGACCGGTTCCGATTGACACACATCCTGACTCGAAACTTGTCCCGGCATGAATCTGTGCCGAACTAAACCTTGTGCCAACCCGAACCTGCGTCGATCCAAAACTCGTATCAACCCGAACTTGTTCCTACCCAAAACCCCTTTTGACCAAAATCAAATTAAACATTCCAACACTTTTACTTTATTTTAAAAGTGGAAGGATTCTTGAATTCCAATTAACCCATATTTGATTTGAATTAGTTTAAAATTTCTATTTCTTTTATATACAAGCGAACACGCTATGAAGGGATTTAAATCCCTATTCCTTCAAATTTCTACGAATTGCGTAACATCAACGCGCCCAGTGTTAGTACAATAATACACATGAGTGTTGCAAAACTAAACCACAAATGCCAAACTTGTTACCTCTAAAAGTAAGGCCCTAAACCTGTTAGTTTTGGAAAACCATCGGGGCCGTTTACGTAATTAACTCTATTATTATATGGGAAAACCAACGAATGTTTTTTTTTTGAACGGCCAATCAAACTATATGATAAAAATACCTATCTTTACAAGCAAGACGCTAATAACAACAAAACAATCATCACCCCAATATTATCACTAAGTATGCCTAGTACAATTGGCATACACCACCCAACCACCCAATTATAACACAAAAATTAAAACCCCGCCATTTCTCCCATGTTAGACCCATGCTCTTCCCTCGGTTTTTAACCCATAAGAAACTAAGCGCCTTGATATCCCCAACCACATTACATAGATTGGCCACTTTTTCTTTAAATACTAGCGCGTTCCGTGCACGCCAAAGACACCAAAGCATGGTTAAACACACCGCATAAAAGGCCTTGCTTTCCGATTTGGAAGGTGAGTGAACCGATAAAGCTCCAACAAATCTTTAACCGAAAAAACAAGAATAGGTGGAACCTTACACCATGAGGAAATCACGCTCCAAATAGTTTGAGCAAATTGGCATGATATCATCAAGTGTTCAACTGACTCCACCTCTTATTCACAAATCGGGCACACCGCCGACGTCACCATAATACCTCTCTTAACCAACTCGAACATAACCGAAATGCGTTCCATTTCTGTCACATCCCGACCAAAGACGGCGGAACATGTCGTGGTGCAACGAATTGCTCAAGAACGCGATGACACTATTAAAGTGACAATATTTACTCAACTTGTTTATTTCATTCAATAATCACAAATGCAACTTGTTCACAATAAAATACAAACAATTATGTCAACACAACATTCCTTAAAGTATCCTAAAGGTATGATCTAAGTAATGAGTCTTCAATTTTCACAAGCAATCAAATAGTAAACCTGTAGCATGCATAAACATAGATTTGATCAACACGAATGTTGGTGAGCAATACACTAGTTTTGACGTATGTATATAACGAGGCAAAAGTCACAATTCATATGTGTAAATTGAATAAAGAAAACAACCATTGTGAATGTAAAGTAAATAATTGTGGCTCATTTCTATTTGGTGACAACCAAAATACTCGAAGAATGAGGCCCTATTCTATCCGCACTTAAGGTGGGATAGTTAGGGGAGCGTATTATCATACTTATTGAGGCTCAACAACAACATAAAAGTAAACACTCATGCACATAATCAATTTGAGGCATAAACAAAGATCGAGCAAATATTCGTGCGAACACATAATGTTTAATTGTGGATTTGATAATGAAATCATAAAACAAGTAAGTTTGAATATTGTATGCATGCCACCCCAAAAGTATGAAAGCGTAAAAAGGGGGAGTGTGATTACTCATGTGAAATAAATAACTTGAAGGGTTGTTTGTGATACACCGGGATAATAAGTTCAACGAATGAGGTATGAGTTAAAAGGGTTTCGGTTTAGAAGATGGTCTTGAATGACTTTAAAGTAAAATAAAATGACAAGTTAAATAATTAATCAAAGTTTGAGGTTTAAAATGCAAATACTTGAGAAATTAAAGTAACGGTTTTTTAAAAGTAAGTTTGCTCGAAATCGGGTCTCGGTATTCTACTCATTAGTTTCACTTAACCTCTGTTAAGTAGATATGTGGGGATTGGTTTAATGCAATGGTGCACGACCCCTTGTTGTAACACCCCGACCGATGGCGGATTATACATCGGGGCGCCACGTATTGTTTCATTACTCGCGACACTATTTGGGTGTCAATATTTAATAAATACATTTCATTGCGCACGCGCAGAACATGACATAAAGTAACATTAATCATATCATAACTTAAAATATTCAAATAACATAAACTTGTCTTGTTACATTTTAAACTAGGTCCAAAAGAAAGAAAACATCCTATGTGTCCTCAAGCTTCCAGAAACAGCTACAGCAAACCTGAACATGTGTTAAAATAAAACGTCAACACTTGTGTGTCGGTGAGAAATCAAGTGTAATACATATAAATAGATAACAATATCTGCGCGCATCATGTGTATAACTGGTGTTCAACAAGGGTGTAATCAGATTGTGATCAAGCCTTAGATCATAGCTCATAGTTCAATCCGTGCTCCCAATTGAGCACAAAAACAAGAAAACTGTGCAAGTGTAAACAAAAGAGAAATCATAAACGATAGTTCTCCCGTGTTCATCTAATGGATCCATGAAAACTGCGGAATAGGCCGACAAGACGGTTAATGATCCACACATACAAATAAACAGCCAAGTCTACGTCCATAACACATGGGGTTTTGCGCGACAAAAGTTTATAAACAAGTTTAAGACTCAAGTTTGTACGAACACATGAACATCCCAAAACATTAAAAATAAAAAGGGATTAGGTACGAGATTACTCACCTGAAAAAGGTGTGTGGAAAGATAATGCAAGAATCAACTTTTAAACAAGCACAAGTTAACCTATAAATAAGAGGTTATTGGTTTAATGATTTGTTTTATGCCTTGAATATATGTTAGCATAGTAATATGTATCTTTAACAAATTATTATATATTATATATTACCGGAAATCTGGGCAGGACAAGGGAAAAGACGAAGGCAGAGAGAGGAGGCGGCTGAGGAACAACGGCAGAGGGCAAGGAGAAGAGAGCAGAGGAGTTTAAGTGTTTGTGTGTGTAGTGTTAAATAACAAGAAAATAGTATTACTTATAGGAAAACCCTAGGGAACACAATCCCTTAAAAAGAGGAAAAAGATATTCTCAAATCAGACAAAAGATATTAAAAAGTACAAAAAGACAAAAGCAAAAGATATAAAAAGATACGCCGGCAGCTGCAGGGGATGGGGAAAAGCTGACAGGTTACAGGTCAAAGCATAGGAGGAGTCAGGGAAAACACTGTTCAAGGCATGCAAAAGAAGATTTCCAAAAGATAATGTCAGTCACTTTTTCTGTCAACCAATAGGATTGGTGCGCATGCTGCGCCGAAAGTGGCTTTTCGGACAGATGTCGGAACTGACCTAAAGAGTTCAAACAAAAGATAAGATTCCAAGAGAGTACAGACAGACCTAAACAGAAGAAAGGCTTAAGGTCTAGCGCGAGAAGATTCGAGCGCACGCGCGAGGGCGAAGGCAGACAGAGGACAATCCTTAGCGCGCCGCGGGAAGAACTATTATCCTTAGCGCGCCGCGGGAAGAATTACCATTCTTAGCGCGTCGCGGGAAGAACTACAAATCCTTAGCGCGTCGCGGGAAGAACTACCATTCTTAGCGCGCTGCGAGAAGAACTACAATTCTTAGCGCGTCGCGGGAAGAACTACCATTCTTAGCGCGCTGCGAGAAGAACTACAATTCTTAGCGCGCTGCGAGAACAGCTCGCCTCGCGTATCGCAGGAACAACTGGTCTTCACGCAGGCTTCCTTGTAAGGAGTCTGGCGCGTGGAGCTGCGCAGACAACCTTAGGCGGGAAGAACCAAAGGACAAGCAAAGAGTTAAGAGAAAAACGGAGTTCAAGGCGCAAGGGTTAAGCAGAGGGGCGGGACGGCGACAAGAGAGAAAAGAGAGGCGGGACGGCGACAAGAAAGAAGAAGAGGCGGGAAGGAATTATTATTAGTAAGTAATATAAAAATATATATATATATATAATTTATTTAATGTTAAATTTACAAAGATTAATAAACAAATTTTAAATCATAAAAATAATCGGATTCGAAAACGGGTACCTGGGTCGGGTCGGATCGGGCAGTTGTCACAGTCTCCCCTACTTTAAGAAATTTCGTCCCGAAATTTATCTCGAAGTAGGATGCACAGAGAAAAGGTGCGAGTACTTGATCTTCATCTGATCTTCCCTTTCCCAAGTGAACTCGGCTCCGCGCTTGGACTGCCAACGAACTTTAACAATAGGGATGCGACTGCGCTTGGTTTGCTTTACCTCGCGATCCATAATCTCAACAGGCTTCTCAACGAAATGCATAGACTCATCAACTTGAACTTCATCAAGTGGTATGTGGAGGTTCTCGTCAGCTAAACATTTCTTGAGATTGGATACATGGAAAGTTGGATGCACATTGCTGAGCGCGGGCGGCAGGTCAAGCTTGTAGGCAACTTTTCCTACCCTCGCAAGAATCTTGAATGGACCAACATAACGAGGTGCAAGCTTACCTTTCTTCCCAAAGCGGACAACACCCTTCCAGGGGGACACTTTGAGGAGAACAAGATCACCAACTAGAAATTCGAGAGGCTTCCGCCTGCGATCTGCGTAACTCTTCTGTCGGCTTCTGGCAGTCAGCAGATGATCACGGATCTTAGCGATTTTATCGGTTGTCTCTTGAACTAGTTCGGGTCATGTGATTTGAACTTCACCCACTTCGTTCCAACAAATCGGTGAACGGCACTTTCGACCGTAAAGTGCTTCAAATGGGGCCATACCGATACTGGAATGATAGCTGTTATTATAAGAGAACTCGATCAGAGGTAGGTGTGAATCCCAATTACCTCCAAAATCAAGAACACAAGATCGAAGCATATCCTCAAGGGTTTGAATGGTTCGCTCAGAATGTCCGTCAGTCTGAGGATGATATGCAGTACTCATGTCCAAACGAGTTCCTAACGCAGATTGGAGAGATTTCCAAAAGCGAGATATAAAACGGCCATCGCGATCGGATATGATGCTCAAAGGAGTACCATGACGGCAGACAATTTCCTTGACATAAAGATGCGCAAGTTGTTCAACACGGTAGGTTTCACGAATGGGCAGAAAGTGGGCAGACTTGGTCAATCGATCCACTATTACCCAAATGCTATCATGTTTGCTTGCGGTCAAGGGTAACTTGGTGATAAAGTCCATTGCTATACTTTCCCATTTCCACGTAGGAATTTCAGGTTGTTCGAGCAAACCAGATAGGCGTTGATGTTCAGCTTTTACCTTAGAACAAGTTAGGCATTTAGCTACGAAAACAGCAATATCCTTTTTCATACCAGGCCACCAATAAGAAAGGCGCAAATCTTTGTACATTTTGTCAGCACCAGGATGAACAGAATACCGAGATTTGTGCGCTTCACTCAGTATGACAGAGCGAAGATTCTCATCATTGGGGATCCAGATGCGATTGAGATAGCAGAGAATTCCACTCAGATTAGGGACAAAATGCGCTTCCGCACCACACGCTAACTCGGCGCGAAGGTTGCCATTGCTGATCGATGCGCGCTGCGCGTCACGAATGCGTGATTCAAAATTGCTTTGAATCGGCGCGAAGTGAAGCTGCGTGCGCGGCAAGATACAGTTAAGCTGGCTGGGTTTGCGGCTGAGCGCATCAGCTACCACATTAGCCTTTCCAGGGTGATATCGGATCTCATAATCGTAATCGCTGATGAGTTCGTTCCATCGGCGTTGTCTCATGTTAAGTTCCTTTTGATCAAAAATGTGCTGAAGGCTTTTATGGTCGGTGTAGATGATGCACTTAGTCCCATAGAGGTAGTGTCTCCAGATTTTTAAGGCAAATACAACTGCACCAAGTTCGAGGTCGTGAGTCGTATAATTCTTTTCGTGAATTTTGAGTTGCCTAGACGCGTAAGCGATAACCTTGCCTCGTTGCATAAGTACACAACCGAGACCTTGGTTGGAGGCATCACAATACACGACAAAATCATCAGTACCCTCAGGTAACGCTAGAACAGGAGCTTCGCACAACAATTGCTTGAGCGTCCGAAAGGCTTCTTCTTGCTTCGAGCCCCAAATATACGGTTTGCCTTTGTGCGTTAAAGCTGTTAAAGGCAAAGCGATCTTTGAG
Organism: Bidens hawaiensis; assembly: GCF_021521415.1. Classification (NCBI taxonomy): domain Eukaryota; kingdom Viridiplantae; phylum Streptophyta; class Magnoliopsida; order Asterales; family Asteraceae; genus Bidens; species Bidens hawaiensis. The sequence continues at coordinate 27,136 of NW_027492888.1, forward strand.
AAGTTCGAAATAAATCGCCGGTAGTAACCAGCTAAGCCCAAAAAGGAACGGATTTCGGTAGGAGTGGATGGCGTAATCCAGTTCTTGATTGCTTCAATCTTGGATGGGTCGACATGAATACCCATCTTGTTTATAACATGACCAAGAAACTGTACTTCATCCGACCAAAACTCACACTTGGAGAGTTTGGCAAAGAGTTGCTCGGTTCGAAGCTTTTGCAACACCAACCGAAGATGTTGCTCATGCTCGGCCTTGGTTTTAGAATACACCAGAACATCATCGATGAACACGATCACGAATTTATCCAAGAAAGGCCTACACACCCGATTCATTAGATCCATGAAAACGGCGGGTGCGTTGGTTAAACCGAAGGACATGACCAAGAATTCAAAATGGCCATAGCGGGTTCGAAAAGCAGTCTTGGGAACGTCCTCTTCGCGGATACGCAACTGGTGATAGCCAGAACGGAGATCGATTTTGGAGAAACAAGAGGCACCTTGGAGTTGGTCAAAGAGGTCGTCAATACGCGGTAAGGGATACCGGTTCTTAATGGTGAGCTTGTTCAGCTCGCGGTAATCGATACACATGCGAAACGAACCGTCTTTCTTTTTAACGAACAACACCGGAGCACCCCAGGGCGAAGAGCTAGGGCGAATGAATCCTTTAGCGGTCAACTCTTGGAGTTGACTTGCTAATTCTTGCATTTCAGCAGGTGCAAGTCGATAAGGAGATTTGGCAACGGGGGAAGCACCAGGGACAAGATCAACACGAAACTCGACTTCCCGAGCGGGAGGTAAACCAGAAAGATCATCGGGAAAGACTTCAGGAAAGTCACGCACGATGGGGATTTCAGAGAGTTTCTTCTTTCCTTCATCGGGTTTGACCACATGGGCTAAGAATGCAACACATTTCTTCCGCAAAAGTCTTCGGGCTTCAGAGCATGACATCAGTTTAAGACCGTTAGATGGTTTCTCGCCGTAGATATGAAGATTTTCACCATTTTCCCGAGGAATGCGAATCAACTTTTTGGCGCAAATAACTTCGGCGCGATTTTGCGAGAGCCAGTCCATACCGATAATCACATCAAAACTTCCAAGAGGCATAGGAATGAGGTCGATTAGAAAATCGTTTTCGTTAAGGTTAAGCGTGCAATCTTTGATCACGGAGTTTATTAAAATAGTTTCACCATTAGCCAATTCAACTGAAAAGTTTTCGTTTAAGTTTACTCGCGGTCGCGCGAGTTTTTGCTCAAATGCGCGAGAAATAAAACTTCTATCGGCGCCAGTATCAAAAAGTATAGATGCATATTGTCCGTTAAGTAAAAATGTACCATTAACCACGTCATTATTCGCTTGCGCTTGGTGCGCGGTTATATTAAAAGCTCGTCCGCGCGTCACTTGGTTCGAAATTTGGTTAACCGGATTAGCTTGCGTAATTTGTACTTGCAGTCTCGGGCACGCGTTCCGGAAATGACTGGGGTCACCGCAGTTATAGCACGACCTGGGTCGTGGATTAGGGTATGTTGGTTGTGGGTTTAGGGGGTAAGTTGGTGGTGTTTGCGCGATTGGGTTGGCGGGAAGGATTCTACAGTTCTCAGCAGTGTGACCAGTACGGCCACATCGGTTACATTGTCGACACGGGACTTGAGTTGGATGGTGAAGTCTACAGGTTGGGCAGAAGGGTTGGTTTCCTGTATAAGGTTTCTTAGTTGATGGGGCAGGGAGTGAGGGAGTGGTTAAGGCATAGTTGTGGACTACAGGGGGTGTTGGGTAGGTCGACAGTGGGTTAGGCGCGTAAACTGGAGGTTGGTAGGTGGGTTGCTGGACAATGGGCGGGCTGGTAAGCGCATAGGCTTTGCGCCTGCGCTTGGGGTTGTTACGGTTTGAGGGTTCTGGTTTGGTTTCTGTTGGTTCTAGGACAGTCTTGGTGGGTTTGGTCTTCTCAGCTCCTCGCAGGAACAGGGTTCCTGCCCTGACATGGTTGTCGCTGAGCACAGCGGCCAACTCGATGGCGTCAGAGAGGGTTAGTGGGTTCCTGGCCCATACAGACAGACCTAAACAGAAGAAAGGCTTAAGGTCTAGCGCGAGAAGATTCGAGCGCACGCGCGAGGGCGAAGGCAGACAGAGGACAATCCTTAGCGCGCCGCGGGAAGAACTATTATCCTTAGCGCGCCGCGGGAAGAATTACCATTCTTAGCGCGTCGCGGGAAGAACTACAAATCCTTAGCGCGTCGCGGGAAGAACTACAAATCCTTAGCGCGTCGCGGGAAGAACTACCATTCTTAGCGCGCTGCGAGAAGAACTACAATTCTTAGCGCGTCGCGGGAAGAACTACCATTCTTAGCGCGCTGCGAGAAGAACTACAATTCTTAGCGCGCTGCGAGAACAGCTCGCCTCGCGTATCGCAGGAACAACTGGTCTTCACGCAGGCTTCCTTGTAAGGAGTCTGGCGCGTGGAGCTGCGCAGACAACCTTAGGCGGGAAGAACCAAAGGACAAGCAAAGAGTTAAGAGAAAAAGGGAGTTCAAGGCGCAAGGGTTAAGCAGAGGGGCGGGACGGCGACAAGAGAGAAAAGAGAGGCAGGACGGCGACAAGAAAGAAGAAGAGACGGGAAGGAATTATTATTAGTAAGTAATATAAAAATATATATATATATATATAATTTATTTAATGTTAAATTTACAAAGATTAATAAACAAATTTTAAATCATAAAAAGAATCGGATTCGAAAACGGGTACCTGGGTCGGGTCGGATCGGGCAGTTGTCACACTTGTTAGATATACCAAAACGGGATTTTAACGAGTGTTCGGTTTAGTCGGTTCGGGTCTTGATAAATAGTCAAGTCCGAACCCGACATTCCAAAGTGATACATGTCATGAGATAACTCAATAAATTTAAAAGAAACTTAACCAAGTGTGTAGTTCTATTAGGAAGAACCTCAACGTCCGTTAAGCGAGTGTTTGGCTTTGTCGGTCCAACCTTGTTATAAGATCAAGTTGGATCCGACATACCAAGTATTTTAAGAAAACATTTAAAATTAGTCATAAAATATTTTTAGAGAAAATGTGAGATTCGGTGGCTCAAAACACACTAGTGTGTCTTAAGTGAGTGAACTCGGTTTAGTTCGGTCTTAGTTCGGTCCTTGGGCCACCCCACCCCACCCCGGACACGCCGCGCCGCGCGGTTAGGGCAGAGGGCTGGTCGCGCGGCGCCTAGGGTCACCTGCAGCTATATTTCGGATTTTTTTCTTGTTGTTTTGTGCCTTGCTTGCTTGTTTAACCAACCTATTTGCATGCAAACATGAAAGAGAACCTTTGAAAGAACCCTTGACCCCTATCCTATATATACACACCCATCTCCTTCATTTTTACACTTGCTCTTATTCCAAATTCTCTCTCAATTCTTAAGATTTAAAGGTTGTTCTTCATATTATTTGTAGTTTGACTTCTCAACTCAAACTAACCATAGTCTTTCATTTTAATCAACTTCTTAATACTTGAATATGATTGTACAACATATATATAATATACATCCCTTGTTACCTTTGGTGGTTACTTTTCCGGTCTCGGTCGGTGAAGTTTCGGGCCTCGTAAGGCAATGCTTCAAGAAGGACTTTCGAATACATATGATAAAGAGATGCATGCATAGTTTTACTCGTACGACATTCATTTATTTTGTAAACGTTTCCCAAAATATGTAAATGTTTGTGTAACACTACAACAATGGCAGACCCACAATTGTGGGATGACAAACCAAACCACGCAGATTTTGTATTGGTTGGATTAAACGATTTGATGATTTGATTCAACTTTAAATTATTCTAAAATCATAGGCAGGTATTAAAATGATTTAAATGATAGAAATGAAACACAATTAGACCAAACGCAGTGGCTCGTTTATGAGTCCATAACGCATCCTAAATGAGTAGCACACCACCTCGACCCCTCGTTTTGGCCCATCTCGTTGTATCATTCGTTTTTAAGGTGTTCGGGCCAATTCCTTAATGCACCAATGGAGAAGAAGCCCCCCCCCCACACACACTTACCAATACGCACGTCATTATAACACATATACATAACTATATATTAAAAACACGTAAATAATAAAAGTTAAAACCAATAGTCTTGTTGACATGATCGATTCAAGTTCCAAACTGGGGCAAACATCCCATTTCCCCAAAATAAGATCGTCAATCAAACTATTTGAGTCTTGAATCAAAACACACCAAAAATGACTTGTTTTGATTTAAATGGTTTGATCGTTTTCTTTTGTATACAAACACCAAACCTCTAATCAACGGCGAATCTGTGTATGGGCCAGGGGCACCTGAGATACCATCAACTTTATTAGTGAAGCACGATTTTATATTTCGTATACGTCAAACTTGAATATCCGTCATCTACCTATACTAATAAAAGAAAATAATTCTGAACACATGATATTCTAAGGTTAATTCTCACTATCAAATTCCCCTCAAAATCATTTCTCTATGGAAATGAAAAAAAAAATGGTTCTAAATATAGTATTGATTATAAATTCAACATACTGTAGGAATTAGTCAATCTCCATCAATTAAATTATTAATGCCATAAGTCATATTTTAAACATACCTAATATAAAAAAATTAATATAATAATTACGTGTCATAAATATATTTTCTTTAAGATTGAAATATATATATAAAAGAGTTTATGTTTAAAGAGTACATTAACATTCAAATTTTTGAGATATCTTCATATTGAAGAAAGCTATAATAATTTTTTTTACTTTTTTACAAATATTTAGTCTTAAAATCAAAATTTTTTTTTCCATTTTTTATATTTATTATAAGACTATTGTAATAGTTAAACAGTGTGTTTATAAGGACAAAATGAAAGCTGTTTAAAAAGGAAAATCTAGTGTCTTTTTTGTCTATGGCCGGGTATGGAACGCATAACATTTTTGTAAAAGACTTTAGCTACATTTTTCACATCGAAAGGCCGTTTTAATGTTGCTTTTAGTGGCATTGCTAATTATTTTATACCGATAGTAGAACAACTCATTCTCAATTTAAAATTCAAATATATTTGATAATATAAAACAACTGTATTTAGGGATGAGCATGGGATGGTACCGATATCGACCGGTACCGATCCCGATTTTCCCGATCCCGAAAATTGGAATTTCTTGGTACCGGTACCGAAATATTCGGTTCGGTACCGGTACCGGGATAGTACCGTTACCGAGGGTAAAAAATCGGGAAATACCGGTACCGTACCGTACCGATCCCGAAACTTAAAACCATGGTACCGATTCGGTACCGAAGATACCAAATCGGTACCGATTTCGGGATCGGTACCGGTACCGATTTTGCTCCTCCATAACTGTATTTGTAATAATTTTTTTTATATAATATAAATAGACTTAATTATCTTTTTTTTATTTGTATTAAATTATTTATTGTAATTTATATATTAATTTATTTCATATAATACATGGATTTTTAAAGGTAAAAGAACATTGTAAAGTTTACAAAAAAAAAAGTATAATAAATGAAGTTTAGAATATGAAAACAAATGCTTTCTGGTAGGAATATGTCCAGTGGCAAATAAAATAGAAAAAAGAACCAATAAAAGATATCCACGTGTACCCGTTCGCAGCTTGACCACATGTTCCATTTTGCCCTAAAATTCTCATTCATTCAACATTACATAAAGCGACCTTGGCCCTCTTTACAAAACCCTAGCTCTCTCTCTGTCCAACAACTTTTGTAAAAAAAACTTCAATCGGCGAATCGATCTGCAAATGGCGTCTTTCGCGGAGGCTCCAGCTGGAAATGCCGCCGCCGGCGAGAAGATCTTCAAGACCAAGTGCGCTCAATGCCACACCGTTGAGAAAGGCGCCGGTCACAAACAAGGTCTCTTTATCCTTTCATTTCCGATTATATAGATCTGATGTTTTTGTATCTATTATTATGATTCTGTACATGATATACGTGCTATAGATTTCGTTTGATTTTGAGGTGTTTTGGCTGATGCGTTGAATCTGATTGATTTGTTATTTTGTTTGAATTAAAACGGTTAGGTTTATTCGTTAGGTTATGTTACAGATTTGTGAAACACGAACGATGAGGTGTTGTGACGGATCTAGGGTTATTTTACGGGGTACAGATTTTTGATTTGGTATTTAGTGGAAAATTAATATTGCTTTGTGTTGTAAGGGGGCAGATTTAACGAGTTCTCCACGGGTGTATTCTATTGTCTTAACATCATCAAGCTTTTTTAAATAATATAAGCTGTAGCTTTTCAAATTATAGCGATTTTTTTTGTTTAAGCCGTTCTGTAAAGAAGTTAAAAGAGTAATCTGTAGAAGAAGAATTTTTTTGTTTTTAGTTTTGCTTCAAATTTGATTAACAACTAAATGCAAAATTGTTTTGTTTTCGTTTAAAGGTACGACTTGATTCTTTGTTGAAGATGCGCTAACTGGTTCTGTTTGTAACTTTTTCAAAAACTTTTGTAAGAAATTAAATTAGTAAATTTCTTTTACAAATTTAGTATAACTGATAACCTTGTAAAATTTTATTTTGCATCTTTTAGTCTTCACAGCTTTTGTGAATTTCAACTGGTAGCATAGTTGTCAATAGCGAATAGCGGTAAATAGCGAACGGGTTACCTATGCGCTACATAGCGAATAGAGGTAAATAGCGACCGCTATTTTATATTTAGCGATAAAGGAGTAGAAAATTTTTAAGCAAATAATTAGGGTTTATATTCACAATTAAGCTTTTACGATGGAACTTGTGTAAGGTGCAGTTGTTTGGTCGATAAACAAGCCTAAAATATAGATTTCTACATTTTTTTATATTAAAAAATAAAATAACAATGAAAAAAAACCTAAATACTGCTATAATCACGCTAAATGACCGATATTTAGTATATAGCGGCCTATAGCCGCATCGCTACGTAGCTCGCTATAGCGCCCGCTATCACCGCTATTGACAACTATGCCTGGTAGCAATTCACTTTTGTGTAGTGATTAATGTTTCAGATTTTTTTGGTTTTAATTTGAGATACCAAAACTGATCAATTTATCTGAAAGACAATATTAGAGTAACTTGACTGTCGTTTTTTTAAGAGAAAGGATTAATACTGTATATTTAAGAGTATTTAATCAGCTATCATATGTATCGTATTTTAGACCAACATTTTTTTCTATTGTCTTTGATTTCACATTTTTTATGGAGATTTTTTACTTTGTACATTTTAAGACATCTTTAAAGTCTATCTGTTTGTCAGCATATGCGTTGGTGCATCAATTTGTGTTTTTTGTGTGCCTTTCAATAATTCTTATGTTTGAGCTTTGATCTTTCATCTGTTTGCAACATATTTCATATGTTTCAAACATATGTGAATATACGATGCAAAAATGTTATGTTTCTATGTTAGGTATTTGTTTTCAGAACCACCAGCGGGGGCATGTATGATATAAGTTTTGCCAAACATGTGATTCACTTTTTTTAATCTTAGTCTGTCTGGGTGTAAAAAGTAACAAGGTTAAGATCATAGGTTATAAACTTATAATCTGTTATGAAATTTGCAGGACCTAACCTAAATGGGCTATTTGGAAGGCAATCTGGAACTACTGCTGGTTATTCGTACTCTGCTGGTAACAAGAACAAGGCAGTTATCTGGGAGGAAAACACTTTGTATGACTACTTGTTGAACCCTAAGAAGGTATGATTCACATTATTTTCCGATATGTATGATCTTAGAAGATCTTATGAATCAAATCAAATAAAAACATTGTTTTTTATTCCTTTGTTTTATGCTTTGCTAAATTGGTGTATGTATGTTTAATGCAGTACATCCCTGGAACAAAGATGGTTTTCCCTGGACTGAAGAAGCCACAGGAGCGTGCAGATCTCATTGCATACCTGAAGGCATCCACAGCGTAATTTTTTCAATTACGTGTTTTAACACCATTTTGAAGATCTCTTGATGATTTCTGTTATTAGGAGACTACTTTGGATTATATTTTGATTAATAAGTGGAGGACATGCATCAAATTTTATTACTCCATTTTTGTTTTTTCAAATGGCAAGTGCCTTATTCATTAATAGACGGAATTTACAATGCGTCTGAAGTGATATGTTTTACACATTATATGCTTGTTTGGTTAGTAAGTTTGGTTGTTTGTTTCTTTCTGCTTCTTGGAATTTACAATGGGCGCGCAAACCCATCAACGTGCCCCTCGCGTTCGAGGCAGTTTTGTTCTTTTTCTTTTAAATACCGAGGAGGCTTGCGAATTAAGACTAAGGATTATTTGGGGAGGAAAAAAGACCAAATTGCCTCTCATGTGATGGGTTTAACGACATGGCTTAACGGGGTTAGTGTAGTCGTGCTTAATTGCAGGTGAAATGAAACCACATGGACGAAAATCGCAACTTTAAAACTATTAGATTAAAACCGCAGATTTAAACAAACTACAAAGACGAAAACCACTATATACACTTTATATTAATATTAATTAGGGCATTTTACGTCATGTGGTGCTCAGCCAGTAAAGTGTGCGTTTTTGTTTTTTGGGGTAGTAGTGTTATAGCCCAACTTATACACACACACACATATATATATAGTATATATATACCACACACACAAGAATATAATAATAATAGTATCTTCAAAGAGTTGGCTGGCGACAAAAAGCAATCGCCCAACCCTATCGCCCAAGTTGTCGCCCCGGGGGCGGTGTCTCGCTCTATTAACCCCTTGTAGCTCACTACACATCGCCTTACCATCAATAAAAGTCGATAGCAGTGTTCTTACAACCAGATTTGACAACGAATGACTAGCTCAACGGTCAAACCTGTTATAAAAAATTATAAGCATTAATATAATTACAAAAAAGTATATGTGTATCTATCTAGTACAAAACAAAACATTTCAAGATAACGATTTCAATTATGTATCTCCAAAAACCAAATTCCTTCTTTGTCCCCTTACTAACTCATCGCCGGCTCTACGTTAGGAGTTCGAGACGACATGTTTATTAACTCGCCGTATCCCCGCCATGTTAGCTCATAGTCCGTCGTCTCACAGTCAAATTAGCTCAAAACTCCATATCATGTTAGTTCAAAACTCATTGTCTTCCCACCATGTTAGTTAAAAAAATTCTATCTTATCTTTACTAAAAGCATGAATCTTAAAATAATTTAAAAAATATTTAAATATTTTTAATTTTATTGGTTTTTAAATTCGTACATATTGGATTTTGGATAATAAAACGATTAAGAAAACATTGCATACCATCAAAATCATTTTATGTGTACGTTATTTAAATATAATTTTTTAAGCACCAAAATTTCAATCAATCAATCAATCAATCATGCCCAGTAAAATCCCACCGACAGCAAAGCTATAAGTAGGGTCTGGGGAGGGTGGGATGTAGGCACACCGTACCTCTATCCAAAGGAATAAAGAGGTGGCTTCCAGAGAGACCCTCGGCTCTAAGTACATGTGTATGAAGCAAAATAAAAGCTAATAATAAAAGAAATAAAGGAAATCAAAGTTTAACCGTTATATAAAAACTACTACTAATTATAATAATATTAATAATAAGATTACAGTTTAGCAGCTATATAAAAGCTAATAATAATTATAATAATAATAATATATGTAAGGGAAATACCATGATGGTATGTGACCTAAATAAGTTAAGTCTAAGCCCTAAGGTATTCAATTCTCTCTAAAAATCCTTAACTTTAATTCTACTTCTCCACGAATTCCTATCCTCAACCATGTCCTCGGAGAGGTTTAGGTCTATCAAATCATGCCTAATCCTCTCATCCCAAGTCAATTTCGGTCGTCCTCTACCCCTCCTCCCCTCTATAGTAATGTTTTCTACGGATCTAAAAGGATTCGTCGTCTGTCTTCTCTTTACATGTCCAAACCATCTCAATCTCCACTCTCTTATCTTGTCTGCTATGTTCGCCACCCCTAATCTCTCGCGAAACACACCGTTTCTTATTCGGTCTAGCCTTGTGTGCCCACACATCCAACGTAGCATTCTCATTTCTGCTACCTCCAACTTCCGCACTTGTGCCTTCTTGATGGCCCAACATTCTGTTCCATATAGCATTGTAGGTCTAACTGCCACCATATAGAATTTTCCCTTTAGTTTAGTCGGGAAACTCTTGTCGCACAATATACCTGTGGCTGCTTTCCATCTACACCATCCTACCTGAACTCGGTGGGTCACATCACTGTCTAATTCCCCATCGCCCTGTACAAATGATCCTAAATACTTGAACTTCGTTACCTACGGGACCACCTGCCCTTTAATTGTGATCTGTGCGTCTTCATTGTCGTTTATCCCACCAAAATCACAGTGGAGGTACTCCGTCTAAGATCGGCTAATCTTTAAACCTTTTGTCTCTAAGGTTGTTCGCCACTCCTCAAGCCTCATGTTTAGATCTAGTTTTTTCTCAGCAAGTAACACAATATCGTCTGCGGACATCATGCACCACGGGAGAGTCCCCTGAATCGACTTTGACAACTCATCCAAGACTACTGCAAAAAGAAACGGGCTCAACGCTGACCCCTGGTGAAGACCTACCTCTACAGGAAAGAAATCAGTATCCCCCACTGGCGCACGGACACTTGTTTCACTCCTGGTATACATATCCATAATTATCTCTATGTATTTCCTGGGTACTCTTCTACCCTCCAAGCACTCCCAGAGCACCTGTTGTGGCACACTGTCGTAGGCCTTTTCTAGGTCAATAAACACCATTTGTAGATCACGCTTCTTCTTCTTATACTTTTCCATTAATCTTCTTATAAGGTGTATTGCCTCTGTGGTGGAACGCCCCGGCATGAAGCCAAATTGGTTGACCGTGACCTGAGTTTCTCGTCTAAGTCTAACCTCAATCACTCTTTCCCATAGCTTCATAGTATGACTTAGTAGTTTGATTCCTCGGTAGTTACCACAACATTGGGCGTCTCCTTTGTTCTTATAGATAGGAACTACAACGCTGCTCCTCCACTGGTCTGGCATCTTACCTGATTTGAGAATACTATTGAACAGAGTAGTTAACCACATGACTCATTCCTCCCCCAGACACTTCCACACTTCGATGGGTATGTTGTCTGGGCCAACCGCCTTAGACCTTCCCATCCTCCTAAGTTTAAGCACCAAAATTTATTAAATTTAATGTTTAAGCTAACATGGTGGGGGAGACGATAAGTTTTGAGCTAACATGATAGGAAGGCAACGATTTTTGAGCTAACATGACGGTGATACGATGAGTTTTAAGCTAACATGGTGGGAAGACGGCGAATTAATAAACATGTCGTCTCAAACTCTTAACGTAAAGCTGGAGACGGGTTAGTAAGGAGACAAAAAAAGAATTTGATTTTGAAGATACATAATTGACATTTTTTTAAGAGACATTTTGAGATTTTTTCGATAACATTAACAATTAAGGGTGTGTTTGGGATTGCTTATTTAGGTGAAAAAGGACTTATAAACTTATGAAATTTTGAAAAGAAGTTTTTAAAAGAATATTGGATTAGCTTATGTGTTGGGGAAAACCAAAATGACCAAAATGGACACTCTTATTTAAAAAGAGTGTAATGAGGTTTAAGGGTGAGAGATGTGTAATAGGTAAATCAAACTCATTAAGTTAATAAGTTGCATATTCTTAATTTTTCAAAACCTCTCTATTTTGCCTTCACCATAAGTTAAAATCCATAAGGTCTTATGGTTTGCCAAACACCTTATACACTTTGTTAACTTTTCAAAAAGTTTATAAGTTATAAATTGATGAAAATAAAGAATCCCAAAAAACCTAAAAGACTTAAATAAATAAAATATGGAATTTAAAGTAAAATTAATATTAAATGGAAAAATCACAAATCAAATGAAGTCCAGTTTCATGTAGGCACCACCACCGGCATCTGATCAGAAACCCATCCGATATAATTACACGACCAAAATGCAAACTACACCAGACTCACAAACCCCACAACAATGCGACTTCAAGATCGGCCAGCGAATCCACTGGGCCGGAGACTACCGCCGCATCGGCACCGTCAAGTACTTCGGACCAGTACAAGGCTATTCCGACACCTGGGTCGGCGTCGATTGGGACAATTGCGACGGCAAACACGACGGATCAGTCAACGGCGTTCGCTATTTCAATTCCCAGTTCCCCAAATTAGCTTCCTTTGCTCGCCCACATAATTTAAGCTCCGGCGTATCGCTGTTACAAGCCCTAAATATCCGATACCGAACCACTTCTACTAAAGAAGAATTGGGTAAATGTTTTGAACTGTTAGGGTTTTAATTAGTTGGTAATTTGGTATGAATGTATGATTGGTCTTTTTGTTTCATGTTTACAGATGAAATGTATGTGCTTTCTGCAAGTCATAAACGAGTGAATGTTCAGTTAGTGGGTACTGATAAGATTGAAGACATACTGGCGCGGTTCGATGAGTTACCGGGTGCTTCGTTGTCGTATTTAGGGGTTAGCTCTCCTGGGGACCCTAGTGAAATCAGCAAAACTCTACCAAGTAAGTTTCAGCTCTTTCGTACAAACAACAGCATAAAATTGTACACTAGTGTGAGTGTCTAGGCCGTATGGATGTATTATCAGTATTCAGTGGTCACATTGGTTGTTCTTTGTTAGTCAAACACATCATATAGGCTGGTATGATTTGTTTCTCATACGACCCGTATGGCGTATGACCATTTTTTCTTTTTCATATTGACTCGTATGGACTATACGGCCTTTATGTCACGTTAGTGATGCTCCTTTATACGGAGTTAATACTGATCTGATTTCAAATGTTCTAAAATGCACATCCAAACACCTCCAAAATTGGCACCGCTAGTTCGGTTTTAAATTATTTTTCACAGTATTTGGATGTGAATGAAGGCCTTTGATGACTTATGTTATAGGTCACTGGTGTATAAAGGTTATTTGTGAAATGTGACATGTTTAAGATGCAAAATTTGATACTTTTTCTTTTTTGCTATGCCGGTCTGGTTGCCCCTAATCTTGTGTCATTATCATTATGCTTATTTCTTGCAGATTTAAAGGAACTCGATTTAACTGGAAACCTGCTTTCCAAGTGGCAAGTATGTTTTCTTGCTTACATATATACATTTTCATGGTTTTAAGATCTACTTTTGGTATCACGAAATCTTCTATTATTATTGTTATTAAGCTGAGTAAACTTGTGTTATGTTGCAGGACATCGATGCTATATACAGTGGGTTGCCAGCCCTTACAGTGCTTAATTTGACAAACAATAGAATGTCCAATGATGTAGTGGGAGTCTCTCACTTAAGGAATCTTCGCCTATTAGTCTTGAATAATGTTTCCATTAATTGGTCTCAGGTCAGTTATGCTTCCCTAGTTTTCTTTTGACTTGTTAATATGGTCAATGCCATGAAAGTTACTTGCTTTGCAGGTTGAAGTTCTTAAAGAATCATTGCCAGCCGTTGAAGAGCTGCATTTAATGGGAAATAAGATAAAGGAGATAACGGTTTGTAACATCCTCATCTTTATCATGTCCATACCTCAAAATTGGTCCTGCTGCGTGATAGTATTATTTTACGTGTTTCATTTACCCAGCCCACATCATCCAAATTTGTACAAGGATTTTGTTCTCTGCGGGTTCTTAACTTGGAAGAGAACTGTATATCCGATTGGGGTGAAATCTTGAAGCTTTCACAATTAAAATGGTATTAAAAGCAATAATCTTTTTACTTACTGGCTTAAACTGTTTTAAGGTTTATATGCTGATGCTAATCCTTAAACATATGGGTTCTGCTTTTAGTTTGGAGCAGCTTCAATTGAGTAAGAATAACATAGAACGCATTTGGTACCCCACTACAGACGACGGGCCATCTAAGCCTTTCCAGAATTTACGTTGCCTACTTATTGGTAATTAAATTTTCACTACATAAGTTTTTTTTTCATTTTTTTTGAAACGTCTTCACTATATATGTAACTTGCTCATCATGTCGACTAATTTATATTTTACACTGCTTAGGAGGTAATAAAATTGAGGATCTAGCTTCCATTGATGCGTTAAACTCTTATCCAGCCTTAGTGGTAAGGTTGTTTATCTGTTATGCTTAACGCACCATATTCTTTATCCTTTCTTAATTTTCTTAAACTTAGTGTACATTCAACATTTACTTTAAGTAATCCGTTAGTGTGTTATGCTTGCTTTAAGCTTTCAGTGAAATTCATACTTATTGATGTTTCGTTTCAAAGTGCAGGACATTAGATGTTCTGAGAATCCAGCAACTGATCCAAGCAGAGGTGGGACTGGAAGATATGCTTTGATTGCTCGTTTGGCAAAAGTTAAAATATTGAATGGCAGTGAGGTAAATTCAAGAGCATATAATGCATATTTTCATTTATAGTTATTTAATTTTAACACGTCTATATTATTGCCACTTGTCAGATTACCCCTCGAGAGCACAAAGAGTCTGAGATTAGGTAAAATCAATACTGTAGAGCTGCATGCATTAGAATTAGGACTACAGTTATAATGTTGTAGACCTATTATTTAGATAAGAAAAATATATATTACTTATTTTTATCTCAGGTATGTACGCCTGGTAATGTCTAAGCCACATCAAAATCTGGAAGAGATCAAGAGGCTTCACCCAAGGTATTGTCAAAGCCGCATCAAGCATATATTCATTGGAGTTTTATTCATATTTCTTATGTCTAGTTAAAAAATTGATTTAAGTTCTATGATAAAGTCATTAAACAAACCTAAGACAACTAATTTGAAAGTCAATTAGGTTAAGAGGAGAGAGTTAGAACCTCAATTATGAGATGTATGAGTATTAATGTACCTGTTAGGAACAAAAGGCACACACTCGACCAGATGTTGCTCATGCCGTTGGGGTTGTTAGTCGGTTTATGTCAGATCCAGGAGAAAAACATTGGGAGGCTGTCAAATGGATACTTAGATACTTGAAGGGTACTCAGAAGATGGGGTTATGTTTCAGAAAAAAGGATGCCATACTCAGAGGTTACACAGATGCTGATCTGGGTGGTTGTAAAGGGACGTTCAAGAGCACTACCGGGTATGTTTTCACAGTGGGAGGGACAGCAGTTAGCTGGATGTCTAGACTTCAGAAAAGTGTGGCTCTGTCAACTACAGAAGCAGAATACATGGCTGTTGCAGAGGCCAGCAAAGAACTAGTTTGGTTGAAGACTTTTCTTGAAGAATTAGGAAAACAACAACCCGACTACTCATTGTACTGTGACAATGAGAGTGCAGTTAAACTTGCAAAGAATCCAGTGTATCACGGAAAGACAAAGCATATAGGGATGAGATATCACTTCGTGAGGGGGTTGATCAGTGAAGGAACAATCAGTCTGAAGAACATCCCAGGTGCTAAAAATCCAGCTGATATGTTTACCAAGTGTGTGGTGCTGGATAAGCTGAAGCTCTGCATAGCTTCAGCTGGTCTCCAGGAATAATGTTGAGGAGACAAGGGTAATTAGGATGGTTTGAAGATCAGGAGGGATTTTCATTTACAGAAGTACAGAAGAGATGGTGCATTTCTAGGTCCGAAGACACCAAGTGGGAGATTGTTGGGCGATGTGGTATCCCCGGACCCACATTTAGACAACTGCATATTAAAGGAGTTAGGGAGGTTATTTTTTTAGCCGGCCCTAACCCTATTGGGCCCAATAGGGTTAGGGCCGGCTAAAAAAATAACCTCCCTAACTCCTTTAATATGCAGTTGTCTAAATGTGGGTCCGGGGATACCACATCGCCCAACAGTACCTCCTGTACATCTAAAGTAGGGTTATGCTTTATCTAATGGTGAATGGGTTAAACAGGTTAAGCTAAAGGATTCGACTAGAAAGTAAACACGTCTAGCAAGTCAAATGAGTTATCACCCATAGTAATAACACAGTTGTAATTATATTTAACACATCAGTCATATATAAATTTAGAGAAGTGAATAGTTTTTATGTGAGTCAGCTTAATCCATCCCGCTCTATTTTGACCCGTACTTACATATTTACCTGTTTGATCCGAACCTGTTGTGACCTGTTACTCAACACGTCTGAACCACCCATTTTTCACCTCTAATTGGTACCTTGAGAATATGTCGTTATAGAGTGATTTCATTCAGTTCATCTGCTATATCTTCAGTTATATTATTTGTTATTTCTTTATTTTTTTGGTAAATTAGATTTCTTAATTCAAACTAGAACCTATTGGCTGATAAGAATCTATATTGGGCAATGTGACCAATGAAACTCCTAGCTATCGTTTTCGTTGTCAGGGCCAATCCCACTTTAATGGATATGTAACCTTGTCTGGATAAATAGTTTAGTTTGGATTATTAAAATCCAATTTGTCGTTTTTTTTGTCATAAAAGGTGAGGAGGGATGAGTAAATAGAATATAGATCGTGAGGCTGTCTCATGAGTAAGAAGCTTGTAAATTTTGTTGCAAAAGTTAAAAAAAAAAATATTAGGCATGCATGTACTACGCAATTGGTGACAAACCTTCATTCACAAAGATCCTTTTCTATTAATTTATTTTTGTGCAATGATCCTTTTACTCATGTCATCTCGAGTTTGATATTAGATTCACTGAGCTGAAAGCATTTCATGGAATCGAGGATGAACGACCTTCAAGTGGTCCTACAGGCCCTCAGAAAATGGCTTCTGGACTTATTAGTATGAACCCATTTCTTTGATTTGACATTTTGAACAATGTTGTCTTTGACAAATAGTCAACTTTCTTTTAACCTTTGTGGCCAAATTAAATTGTTTGTTGCAGCTGTTACTCTGAAGTGTGTTGGACCATCAATTTGTGAAAAAGCCCCAATAACAAAAAAGTTGCCTGCAACCACCACTGTAATTATTTGTTGTTTTTTTGTTTCTGTTATTATCTTTTTTGTTTGTTTGTGTAAACTGTAATGCGTTCTAACTATAATAACTTGTTTTTGTAAGGTTGGCAAGCTGAAGACTCTTTGCTTAAGCTTCTTCAAATTAAAGTTTTTTAAGCCAAGATTATATCTTCAAGAACAGGTTTGACTTTATAAGCACTGATCTGATTTGATTTGGAATTCCAAGCATCTTCATTTTGTGTTTGGTTGATTTGCAGGGTTCCCCGCTGCATACATTGCTTGATGACGACATGGCGTCTTTGAACGATGCAGGTGTATGCAACCAATCAACCATTTTGGTAGATGAAGAGTAATGAAATACAGCATCCCATGAACAATTTTAGGTAATGAAAGCCTGATGTTGATATTATTGGTTAAGATGTGAAAATAGGTTGCTATTTTGATATTAACCATGCTACATGCTTCTAGGTTTTATGTCGAATAAGTATCAAAGCCCTTATACGCGCAAAGCCGATCGCTTTTTTGACTGTTTCATAAGAAATTGAAGTAACTGGAGCATTGTTGAGCATTGTATGTTTGTTCAGTTTAGAATAGAGGTGCACAAATTGGGTTCAAATGGAAAACCCGAACCGGTTCCAAACCGGTTTTTTCACACCGGGTTGTAAAATGGCACCGGTTCCAATCAAGAACCGGTTTGGTTCCCGACCCGAACTGATGCCCAGATATGCGAACTTTTAAGAACCGGGTAGGGTATGAACCGGAACCGGTTTTTACGTAAAAACCGGTTCCACCGGTTTTTTTAAAATTTAAATATTAGAGCCGTTAGAAACCGGTTCCAACGGCTATATAGCCGTTTTTGACCGTTGGAACCGGTTTTTTAACTATAAATAGGTTATTTTCTTACTATAAATAGCAAGGTTTGTTTGTTTACTTGTTAAACCACTTCCAAAACTATAAAACACACTCCAAACCACAATTAATCTTAAACCGACAACAAATGGCAACCAATGATGACGTTGTTATGGTGATCGAAACAACAAGATGCCCCGATGTTTGGGTTCATTACGATTTGTGTCTCATGACCGACTCACATGAGTTGGCACGTTGCAAATATTGCTCGAAGTTTCTTAAAGTAGGGTTCAACTCGACATTACGAAAACATACGAATAAGTATTGTCGAGAGAAAAGAAGATTGGAAGCTAAAAAAACGGAAGTGGGAGAGTCGTCCGGCTCTACAACCCAAAAATAAGTATTCCCGGATTAAAACGACGGACTTTGTTTTTTATGTTTTAGTTATGTTTAGTATCGTTTATGTTTTAATAATGTTTGTAATAGTTAGTTTTTAAATATAGGAAACAAGTTATATATAGGTTTGTAATAGTTAGTTTTTAATGGAAACAAGTTATATATAGGTTTGGGCATCAAAAACCGGTTCCAACGGCTATATTACCGTTGGAACCGGTTACAACGGATCTATTGTCTCAAAAACCGGTTCCAACGGCTATATTACCGTTGGAACCGGTTCCAACAGCTAATTGGTGTCTAAAAAACCGGTTCCAACGGCTATATTACCGTTGGAACCGGTTCCAACGGCTAGTTTGACTTTTGTTTGACCCTTCAAAAAAACCCGTCGGAACCGGTTTTTCCGGGTACGAACCGAACCGGTTCCAATTAAAAACCGGGTAGGAACCGGGTTGGAACTGGTACTGACATACAAATAGGAGAACCGGGTACGATTTTCGGGTACAAAAATACCCAAACCGGGTATTGTTCCAACAGGGTTCGAACTGGAACTGGTTCCGGTTCGGTTCCACCAGTTAGGTTCTGGAACCGGTTTTTTTGTGCACGTCTAGTTTAGAAAGTGAGATAGCAAAAAGTTTTGGTTTGTATCATCTCTGAACCACTTACATATCCAAAACATGTGTTTTTAATTATACTATGGTGTACAACATCCTGTCCTAAATGATCAAGGTAGAAGGAAAAAAGAACTGAGTTTGGATATATGTAATACACTTGTATACCATAGCACAAAACAAGCCTTCCCAAACAAACACAAAACTAGAATAAAATGTAAACAAGACAATAAAAAAAAAGGTTCTAAGTAAAGACTATACAAACATATGTGAACCCATGTAACAAGTCAAATCAAGTGGTGTCTATTTTGCTGTGTACCCCTGGAGCCGTTGACCCATGTAAGCCATATGCCATGTCAACGCCACCAATGTAAACATATTCAGTGCAGATGAATATGCGTTCAGCTTCTTCAACCTCTCATTCAACTTCAAAACATCTTGTCTGCCAACCCCTACACTCCTCGCAGCATTGCTCCCGTCCGTCATCCCGTCAACGCCAACCCCTCTCCCATTTGCAACAGACCTTACCACCGTATCACCACCGCCATCGAATGCAACTGCAACCCGAGCCCCTTTCCCAATCCCTATCGACCTCACCACCGTAACACCATCACGGTCAGCCATCCCGTCTTTAGCTGCAGCCCCTCTCCCTTCTTCCTTCTCTAACTTCATTCTTCTATACACCGCCTGCGTGAACGAATCATAAACATAACATATTATGACAAGTGTTTTAATTGTTTTTCCTATAATGTTTATATCAAAACAGCAGTCAAACGGGCAACAAGCCTTTTTGAATTGCAAAACTCTAATAATAAATCTTTTGAAATATAATGTTTAATAATCGGATTTTGAATATGTTCAGCATACAATTTCTAGTATTTTGGTTATAAATTTATTCGGTTTCGGTTTAACTCGAAAAATGAGCACCCCTATAACTACAACAATCATACAAATTGTAAAATTAAAGACTTACGTACCTTGGTTGCTTTAGGCTCCAACCATATCATGTTAATCAAAACCATCAAGAGTGCAGAAACAAGACTCATCACTGAATGAAGTCCTCCGTTTCTTTCGGAGGTGCTGTGCTGACCCGCAGCGAGGCAGAGATGACTAAGAAACATGGAATATGGCGACGACAACAGCATGTCGTAGAAGGAGATAACAAGTGGAGCCAACGACCCACTAAGACTAATGTATCTACAACTACATCCCCGAGCGGCAGTCAAACGGGGGCGTGAATGCGAGATGCCAGCGGAATGATCGGCCAGACAGAGGCTAGGGCTCCTTCCTTCCCACCGCGTCCTTCCTTGTGTGTCGGAGATATAAAGCGAGTGCACCGGAAAAGAACGGGAACTGGGTCGATCTATTCTATGTCGAAGCATCAGAAGCATAACTGCACACTCACGATCTTTGCCGACAGATAGGAGCATTCGGTGGAACCGGTGAACCACACTTGCTTCTGGATAGATGTGTGGGACAGAGGGCTCGTGGTACCTGCTGCCCACCCCCCTCCTCTGCTTTGAGTACCGTGTGAAAGTCTGAAACAACCCAATCTTGCTAGCCAAAGACTCGGGCTTCTGACCGACTAAATGCCCAAACAAAGCAGCCGAAACACAACACGCCATGGCTCGAAAATACACCGGGTATATCCTACTTTGCACCACTCCAAACATCTGCCTCGGAAGATACCTACCCAAAACATAGCTCGAAACAAACGTCACCCACACACACATCCCGTACGCGGTCGAAAACCCGAGCATATGAACCAAACCAACCATCGAACCGATCTTGTCGCGAAACAACAAGTACCGTATAACATCATATACCACTTCATTTAAACTTTTGTCACCTACTTTTTTCACGGCTTCTTTGGCTTGCTCCTTTACACTTTCCGCCTTCTTGTGCACCTTACCTAGTGCAACCGGTCACGTTTCTCGATATATCTTCCGCAATTCTCTTTGGCGAATCGATCACATCGAAGTCTTTCGACCACCCGTCTTTAACAACAGAGACCATGTTTCCAAACAGCTTCTTCGTTTTACTAACCACGCCATTTTTCGCCTTTTCGGAAGCTTTATTTTTCGCCTCACGCGGGCTATTCTCCACCGCTTCGTTTAGAACCTCCTTCGTGTGCTCTTTCACTTCTTGCTCCTCATCCGCGACCCCGTGCGCGCCTTTCGTGACCGCGTCTTTCGTCTTCTCTAGCGCGCTTACCACTTTATGCTTGCACTTCCCATACGCGTCACAAACAAGGTCTCTTGGACCCGAAAACATTCTGTGTGGCTGTTTCTCGGTATCGGAATCATCCGGTGGCGAAATCGACACTTTCGTGGTGCCGTCGGCTTCTTTGTCGTACTCGACCACGACTACACGGTGCCCGTCTTTCGAGATCACCTCTTGGTGGACATGTTATGAGTGTGGTTAGAACAAGAACAATGGCTAGTATCTTCTTCTTGTTGTTCATCATGTGTGCTTGATAATATAATTATTTTGTGATTTAGGATTTGGGTGTGGGAAATAACTAAGAGGCAAAGGGTGTTATGTGGGATAAGTATGCGCATGCATGGCGGTGGTGAGAAGGTGAAGCGTGGGGTGTTGCACTGCTGCATGATGCCAGTGAGTTACACATGTCTACGTTTTAAGGATTTGCTTTATTCCATGCTTCCGGAAGCTACTCGTGGTAGAAAGACTATGGACAGGTGGAGTGTAACGGAAAATAAGTTAGTATGAATCAACAGTATTATTCATTATTAAAGATACGGAATAAAACTTGTATAATTATAATACCAGATAACTATAACAGCAAATATTATTATAGTATTGCAATTACGACTGGAGACGGGTGGGTCTAGACGGGCGGGTTTGGGTAGCGGTTTGGGCTAGGCGGGTTCAGGTTAAGTACGGGTTAGAACATGCTAGCTAGGATTGAAATGGTCGATTTAAAAATAGTTTGATTCGAGTCCGGACGGGTTCTGGTTAATGGTTACAAGAGGTTGGGTTAGAACAAGTATAGGTAAGGTCTTGGGTCAAAACGAGTTGGTTTAAAACATAGGTTTTTGAAATTATTGTGCATTTAAGCTTTGTGATTAGTTTTCGACATTGGTTATGCAAGTTATGGCTTCGGTTACTAATGTGTCTGTGTTTTAAGTATAGATTTTTTAAAATTATATTTTAAACAAATTTCAAGGTTTTAAATTTATAAAAATGGTTATTATTTTAACTAAACTCTCACAACCGGCAAAAAACTTGTCGTAACATTTTATAGTTTAGACAAGAACCAAATATTGAACCATTGACACAACTTCCTCTTTTCAACCCTTAATATTATTTTATTTAATTTTTTTGGTATCATAAGCTACACGATAACCACTTAACTAATACATGTCGAATTTTTGTTACTTTTATCATAACCCATGCGTCTGTTGATATTGATAAGTCTTCAACTTACTCTTTATTGATAACTAGATTTTTTACCCGACGCGTTGCGCGTGGACAGTTGGAATTTGTTTCTATACCGGTCGCATTGCAGAGGCACGTTAATGTGGATTCAGTTAGCATGGGTTGAATATAAAAACAGATTCGTCAAATAAACATACTAAAATAGAAAAAAAACAAAAATAAAAAGTATCGGCACTCGTACAACGTATTATAAAAACAAATAACATATTTAAAACACTGTTTATTCTGTCGGTAACAACCGGTTGTTGGTAAAACCCAGAGTTATGGCAACTAGTCTACGCGCATTTGTTCAGTTTTGGTTACGTTCGTAATTGTACTAGAATTAGATCCAAAAAGACAAATTCGTCGAATTAACATGAAAATAAAATATAAATATTTAAGACAACTTTTATTCGGTTGGTAAAATCCATTGTTGTTATATCTTACAACAACCACTTCAAAATTTGTTTTTGTTAAACGGGATAGCGTCGTAGATACTGATGTGGTGTTAAGAACAATAAATGAAAAAGATGAGAAAATGTGATATGCCCCTGTTATCTTGTGCCTATGTTGAAACCGGAAATGTTTTAAAGGTTCAACATTTTCTTTGTCAATATGCCTGACATCTTGAAAATGATGAAATTTTTCAGGGTCGGTCCAACTGTACTTGGTATAGCCATGGTGGCAAAGGCTAAGGACTAGGTCTTGATGTGGCAATCCGTTCATTAGAGCATCTTTTACAATACGATGAACAAAATATCAGGAAGGCGGTTCCATTGGCTCTTGATTTACTATCTATATCAAATCCAAAGATGCATGCTATGGATACACTTAGTCGACTCAGTCACGATGCAGATACACAAGTTTCCATGTCAGGAGTTATTTCATCAGGGTTGATAGGTGCAGGCGTCAATAATGCTAGAATTGCTTGCATGCTTCAGAGTTATTTCTACATAGAAAGAAATATTCATTTCTATGTAATCAACAAATGCTTTTATATTTTTTAGTTACGAGTTAATAAGAACATTATTTATATTTTTATTTGTTATTATTTTAGGTGCGAATTGCTCAAGGTTTTGTTAATATGAGGAAGGGTTTGTTGACTCTTGCTCCTTACCACTCAGAACGATTGACTTGTGGTATTATTGCACGCTTGTTTTGGTATGAAAGCTATAATTTTGGGAAAATATTATTACTCACCATACTTTGTAGTTCTTGCTATGCAGGTTTGCAGTGTCACATGTGTTTAAGCTTACTCATTTGACCCGTTAAAGGCAGAGTACAACCGAAATTGGCTCGTTTGATTATAAACCAGAATGCGCTAATTTATGATTACTCTTTAACAGCCTAGAATGTTGCTGAACGTGGATGAAAATCTGAACTTGTATCATGACCGGTTCGGGTGGGTCAAGTTGTTGATGTTGTGGGCCAGGCTGGCCGGCCGAAGACCATCATGAGTTTCCAGACCCATTCCACACTTGTCCTCTTGGCTACTGGAGATAGAGCTTAACTTGCAGCAGAGAAATATTACATCTTTACGTTGTTGTTTTTTATTAATGTAAAAGCATGTTTTTTTTTGGTATTGTTTTGATGACTGTTTTTTTGTGTAGGTATATTTCTTTGTCTCCCATTTTGGAAGTTTGTTATTTTGAAAGAGAACCCATATTACATAGAAGAAGCGTAGACCGTTGGATTTACGAGATACAGTGCAAAATAGAAGTTATGTGCTTCCATGGGACCGAAGTGTGATGGTAATGGAGTTTTATGATCCTGGCTTGAGTTTTGAAGGTTTTTCCTTACTTGTTGGATTTTTTGGTTTATGGTCAGATTGTGTTTAACGTCGATGTTAAAATATATTTATGTTCTTCGGTTAGCTTTGTGACATTATGAGCTTGTATACGAAACACTGATTTCAACCAATGCTTTCTCCTTACGAAGTAGATGTTTATTTTTGTCGAAACATGTTTGGCAGGTGCGAAATGTTATGTATTCTGCCTGTCTTTATACGCCAACTACTTAACTAATTTGTTTATCATATAAGCCTGAGTTTCACGCTATAAGACCATACGCTATGGGCGCTCAAGGGGCTCCAGTGGGGCGCCAAATGCCCTGCACACCGCCGAGGGGCGCTCAGGGGGCTCCAAATGACCTGAACACCACCAAGGAGCTTAACACGGATAAGCTTGTTAGTTAACCCATTTGTCAACATATAAGCAGCAATAACATATAAGCCTATTGCCACAAGGTGATTCCCAGACTCTCGTGCGACTCTTAGATTCCGATTAAGATCAACCTTGATCACCAAAATGCAGCGAAGATCCTAAGGCTTGGAAGAGAACACACGATTGTTTAACAGAAACATTACTTGTTTTAGAGAACTTGTTACAAGGAAGCTTGATAACAACTTTGTGAGGTGATTAGGAAATGAACCAATATCACCTATTTATACTTGCTACCTCAAGTTCTATGACTTTCCATTCTAGGCACTTCTAATTATATAAAATTACAAAATATCTATGATATTTTACATTGAAATTTGTAGGCTAATCCATGATAAATTCTAAGATTTCTCTAAGGAAATCTTTAGGATTTTCTGTAGAAAATATCTAGGGTGCAGTTTGTTTTTTAACAAGAAAAATGTTTGCAGTCAACGGACCACATCTACAGAGCTTTTTAGAAGAAGAGGCGGACCAAAGGTCTGCAATCTGTAATTAGATGGTTGTTTGGTTTTAACTTCTGTAGATTCACCAAACAAAAATCATACCTATCAAACCTAGGTCTTTTAATTATTAGTTCTTAACTGCTATATACATTGATTTTAACTTTCAAATACACAAATACTTAATAACTAATTTCAATCTCATCACGAGATAATTTTAGCAAATAAAAAATTCGAAGGCCATTAATTTCATTTATAGTCAACGCCGAAGGTTGGACGAGACAACAAGTAACGGCGAAGAGCAGTGGGGATGAGAGGTAGCGAAGCAGGGTACAATAAGTTTATGCATCGAGTGTTGGATTTCGATCGGTGGAGTAGGGATTGTGGAGGGGTGACGCCAGTGTAGGGGTGACGACCAGTGGAGGGCGTGGGGTGGTGTCTAGGGATGGGAGTTTGTGAAGGAGAATGATGGTTTTGAAGTTATAAATAGGTAAGAAGAGGTAAAAAGAGACTGGGCCAGATCTGCACCGAGAAGAGTTCGCACATATGTTTTTAACGACACGTCTGCGGGAAAACAAACACTTTGCAGAAGCTCATGTATGCGCGTGGTCTGCGCATCGTAGACAGGAGAGTTTCCGTGTCAATATCCGTACCGTACCTGCATCCGTACCTGTACCCGTACCGAAAATGAATAAAAACGCGTACCAATATCCGTACCGATTTTTTCGGTTTGGCACGAGTATTAGAGCGAGTAATTCGGTACAATAATCGTTTTTGTACCACTTTGCTTTTTCTTATTTTTATTTCCAAATCTCCGCCGATCTCGAAACCGCACTGGTACGAGTAACAAACAACATGAAATATTTTGGGTACTGGTACAAGTACAGGTACATGGCGGGTACCAAATTTTTCGCCGATTTAATTAAGTTTTAATGAATAACCCTAATCAGGTTGCCGACTTTAAGTGATATGCTAGTTTGTTCGACTCTTGGATGCTAAGTTATTTAATATTAAAAAACGTCTGATACTTTAATAATAATAATATGGTTGGAGATTTTATTTTATATATCAAAATATAATAATAATCCCTATTAAACCCCCATATATTGTAAGGCCTCGTTACCGGTGCCCTACATTGGACGTTGGATTTACTCATAAACGCAGTTCTAAATATCAGAGTTAATTAAAACTTTCGCAGAATAATATAAAACATCAACCATTCGTTACAAATATCCATAATTTGTCTTTTAAAACATAACATAAATTATAACATTCTAAACATCATGATAGATCTTCAGATGCCAGCCTCTTCAATCCTGCCATGTGTCCATCTCAAACCAGCTGTGTCAATCTGTTAACCTGCGTACATACTAAAAGTCAGCTACCTGAGTGAGTTCTAGTTAATCACATAACTTACTTACATACACATATACGTGCCCGAAGGTACGCGTTACATACATAACCTACTCATCATTCGCCCATACATATCCATAGCTAATCTTACATTATAGAGGACATTTCACCCTACATACCTCAGATATTATTAGGGTCCAATACCCTCCAGCCTCGGATATTATTAGGGTTCGGTCTCCCTTCATCCTCGGATATTATTAGGGTCTGGTACCCTCCATCCTCATATATTATTAGGGTTCGGTCACCCTTTCTTCCATACCTCCATACCATATCTTCCTATATACATAGTTGTAAGTTCCATACGTACATACATCATTCATTCCTTATATACACAAATATATATCATCAAACTATTACCTGGCAGTACATGCAATATCCGAAGATCGTTCACGTACCGACAAGCAATCATTCACACTATTCACATAAAATACATATGGCATACACTTATCACTTAGGATAAGTGTATTAACTAATCACATTGAGTATGCACACAACCCCGAAAACATAACAAGGAATGGGGCTAGAAACTCACCTGAATGCGATTACGTTCACCGTTTATGGTTATTCCTTTCTTGAGCTGTGCACGACTAATTGTATAACAATTACACGTATCAATTAACTATCACTACCCATATCGTCTTTCTAGTTTAATTATACCCTCAACGAACAGGGGTCCGGTGGCAGCGCCCCTGGCAGCGAGGTTCTAGGGGCGGCAGCCCCTAGCGGGGTCCAAGGGGCAGAGCCCTTGGCCCAGTCTAGCTGGTCCTCTGACGAATCAGTCCATATAACAAACCACTCCATATAACGAATCAGTCCATGTAACGAATTGGACCTTCTAATTCGTTATCTCTGTTAACGAATGGTCATAGCGCATCGGGGGTAATTCGTTATCTTTTCCATAGCGAACTGGGACACGAACTAAGGCTAGTTCGTTAAGCTTCCATTAACGAATCGCTTGACGAATCACCCCTAGTTCATGAACTCCCCGTTAACGAATTAGGCTTAGGCCAGAGAATGTCAGACATTCTCTGACATATCATTAACCTCGTACGCTGTTTTCTGGAGCCGCCTTCGCCGGAAAACCGCGACTTCGCCGGAAAAACGAGATCTGACTCATTTTCCACCGTTTTCACCGTTTTTCGTCCCGTTCTATCTAGATCTTAGTTAGAGTGACCCCTAGGCTCATCTTAGGTTCGGTTTATACCCGATTCTACCCGGATCTCGTGACTTTAACGGTTTAACTGTGTCGGCTCGTCGTTTCGTGACTAAATCTAACGTGTTTTACTTCATACAACATCATACTATCATTACCTTGGATCAGGTTCGGTTTTCTATCTTGGTTCGGCTAGAGAAAGGAGAGAAATTTGAGAGAGAGCTTAAGTGTGTGTTTTGGTGGTGTATGGAATATGTGTAAATAGATGAATTAAATGGGTAATTAAGGCTTATATAATTATGGATCATGGGCTTAAGCCCTTGGTCTTTCCTTCTTTCCTTTATAACCCAAGTCCATAACCCATATCCATTTACCCAACACTAGCCCGACTCATAATAACTCATATTTTCATTTTATTAACTGAAACTAGAAAACGGGATGTTACAAGTCTTCCCTCCTTAAAGAGGTTTCGGGGAGAGAGGTTTCGTCCCCGAAACCTAACTATTACATAAATAAATCTGGATAAAACTTGTGCATCTCTTCTTCAGCTTCCCAGGTGGAATCCGAGCCCTTACGGTGCTTCCATATCACCTTTACCAATGGGATAACTTTATGACGAAGTTGTTTCTCCTTGCGGTCGACTATCTCTATCGGTTGCTCGATGTAATTCAACTGTTCATCAACCTCAATGTCCATTAATGGCACTTGAGACGTGTTATCTGCCACACATTTCCTCAGATGAGAAACATGGAAGGTTTCCTTCTAACTCTTGGGGCAAATCCAGCTTATAAGTCACTTCACCCACACGATCTATAATCTTAAACGGTGCAATGTACCTCGGACTCAACTTTCCCCTCTTCCTAAAATGAATAATTCCCTTCCAAGGCGAGACCTTGAGCATCACATTGTTACCAACGTTAAAATCAATCGGCCGTCGCCGCTTATCAGCGTACGACTTTTGTCTGTCTTAAGCAGCTTTCATTCTTGATTTGATCTGATCAAATTTTGAAGAAGTTTCTTGCACAACTTCTAAACTTCCCATCTCTTTCTGGCCAATCTCTCCCCAACATACCAGGGTTCTACATCGTCTACCGTAAAGCATCTCAAATGGGGGCATACCAATGCTGGAATGGTAGCTGTTGTTCTAGGAGAACTTCGCCGGAAAAACGAGATCTGACTCGTTTTCCACCGTTTTTCACTGTTTTTCATCCTGTTCAATCCAGATCTGGGCTAGGGTGACCCCTAGGCTCATCTTAGGTTCAGTTTATACCCGATTCCACCCGGATCTCATGAATTTAACGGTTTAACGGTGTCGACTCGTCGTTTCGTGACTAAATCTAACGGGTTTTAGTTCATACAACATCATGCTATCATTACCTTGGATCGGGTTCGGTTTTCTATCTTGGTTCGGCTAGAGAAAGGAGAGAAATTTGAGAGAGAGCTTAAGTGTGTGTTTTGGTGGTGTATGGAATATGTGTAAATGAATGAATTAAATGGGTAATTAAGGCTTATATAATTATGGATCATGGGCTTAATCCCATGGTCTTTCCTTCTTTCCTTTATAACCAAAGTCCATAACCCATATCCATTTACCCAACACTAGCCCGACTCATAATAACTCATATTTTCATTTTATTAACCGAAACTAGAAAACGGGATGTTACATATATTCCAAACATGTACAAAATACGAAACGTACCCGTACCCAATTGTACATGTTTTGAAATTCAACGGAAACGAGTACTGATACCCGTACCGAATAGCCTAAATTGGTACAGATACGGGTAAAAGTACGGGTATTTGGGACAAAATACTCATCGTTACACCTAAATATTTTACTCATGAACTTGCTAGAAATCTCCAGAATAACGATATGGATTTAAGAAAAGCGTGACATTCCCCCCACCTAAACACGTGATGTCCCCGTCATGCCTTCTTCATGGTCTCCGTTGATCTTGTATGGGAACTGCCAAGGTGTGTCCTTAGCTTCCTAACTTGCTTTAATGTCTGACAATTCCTTCCACTTGACCAAACATTCTTTATGCTTTGGCACGTCTCGTCGACTAACGGTTCGATCAGATATAATTACAACAACCTCTCAATGAAAAGATTTTACAACAGCAGTTGGTGCCACTCACCAACCGGCAACGGTATTACGTCGGAGTGTAACATGCCTATTCATCGCACAAACGACACTATTAATGTCACAATTATTTTTAGTATTATTATTTCGAATCATCAAGTACACATTTCGTTAGGGGGACGCGAGGTGTTGTGACATGATTTTGGTTAAAAACAAACATTCACATCCAATTCATGGTTGATTCAGTCAATTTATGTTTGAACTTGTTAACTTAATCATAAACGCTATTTCGAACTTAAAATGCATCTAATCGAAGTCCATGGGCTAAAGCTGCTATTTTCCAATGTTTTGGAAGTTTTGCCTTTTCTCATGTCACGAAGGAGGATTCCCTAAACCTTTGTGACACTCGACGATGAAAGGTCAGAACCAGACTCATTTGGGCCATGTGTGGCGAATGATTTGCCCTCAACCTTTGCGACACACCACAAACTCAACAACACCACCCATAACCCGTTACTCTAGCTCTATTTTGATCCATTATTGAACCTAGTTTATTATTCTAGGATCCCTCATTGAACAAAACTTTATCGGGTCACTCTTTTAAGTCGTTTTACTTCTCCTCAAGCACACTTAGCTTCTAGGTGAGTATTCATACCTCTTTTTACCTATTTTATTTTGGGGTAGTATGCATACATATTTACCACATTTTCCATAATTTTTATCACAAACACTATTCACACTCATGTTAATATGTATTCATATGATTGCTTATGTTATGTACATTATTTGTTTGTATATTTAATCAAACTCGAGTGAGATCTTACACCTTCGCATGTTTGTGGAGACGACATGTATACCGCATTTACTCACTACATATATTACATAATCATATTGCTCATGTTTTCGCATTAGCATGTGATTGGTTGATTTTTATTATATACATATACTACAGAAATTTGTGTTTACTACCAACTACTTGTTAGTTGACCCATTATTTTTATGCACATGCTACATGTACCACTAGTTGATTTGATCAAAAGAAGACCGCATAGATGATACATTTAGGTTACATTGGAACAAAAGACTTATATGTTTTGTATGATTTAGTCAATGTTGTAAAAGTAGGTTTCCAAGGCCGAGTACTCTCCGAATACTCGCTACAAGGTATGTCACCGAGGCGCGTTTCTTTAATTCTGCCTAGTTACTAAGAATTGATTAAAGGTGGTCAACCTTAGTTAGAATCGCATCTAGTCGGTAAACTTGGGCCGATTTTGACTTAAAAAAATAAAACATAACTCGTATTTCTTTAATATTAAAGGATAAATATTATTTTTTTACTTAATTACTAACAACTTTTAGAATAATTTATTATTTAAAAATGTATTTCTCTTATTTATATTGATCTTTACCTATTTTGTTATAAATATTAGTATATATATGATATTCGACATATATATAATATCCAAAAACTAATTTTCTTTATATTTACCATGTCCGAGTACTCTGAGTACACCCAACTCCCCAGTCAGCCGCCTAGCGACTTTTGCAACCTTGAATTTAGTTAATTTTTGTGATCAAAATTGATGTACTTGTGACGTGTATTAAATAAATATGATTAACTATTATCGCTTTAATAGTGTCATGTGTGCTGAACAATATAATACGTCGTTGGTCGGGTATTACAGTTTGATATCAAAGTCTTGACTATAGAATAGGTGGTTAGGCGTAACTACCAAGTTAAGTTATAGTTGTAGAGTCTCAAACCAAGAGTTATCTCGTGGAATTGCATGCTCATTATATTGTTTGCATACATGGTTTTTCATATTTATTCATTATATCACATGTACACCAATCACATACAGGACATTCCTTAGGCTTTATGTCAGTTTCGTATATGAAATTTTTTTATTTCAAAGTAATTTTTCAATCTCGTCTCGAGTTCAATTTGACGGATATGTAATAACTGAAAGGGTGAATACACCGGTACCTTGAACTATTGTTTAAGGAAGTAATTCGTACAAATCCTAGTAAGATGGGGGGATATATTTACTTTTCTAGGAGAGCTCAGTGAAAGTGCTGAAACCTATTAGGCTAAAACATGTCGCCCAAACGCCATATGAACTCACTTGGCTTTGATTGGCCAAAGCAATCATTTTTAATAATTACATTATCATGTTGCTCAATTTTATCTCAACGATTTACCTGATTATTTCTCAACCTCAACCTCAATGTTATTTCTAGTTACGATATTTTAATGTTGTATAATTTTTTCTCAATGATTTATGTGATGGTGTTTTCCCAATTTCAATCTCAACTAGGTATAAACCTCGCCACGTTGCAGCGGAAGCGGCGCAATATTGTGAATTCGATCAACCTATTTTTTTCACTAGCGATTTTCTCCACACCGAATTTACGCTTGATAGATTACCCAACCCCCAAACCCGTCGAGAATTCGGTCGGTATCAATGACTTCGAAATGACGACACTAAATCCAAAACATAAATCCGTGAACGCTCAAATAGGTTGACTTCTTTATGTCATCGACACTAAACACAAAAGATACGTTAGTAAACACCACAACCTAAAACACCCGTATAACTTATAATACAGTAATAACATATGCAGAATGTCGTTTATTCGTTCTGAAAAAAGCAGTCGTTGCGAA
Source organism: Bidens hawaiensis (assembly GCF_021521415.1). Lineage (NCBI taxonomy): Eukaryota > Viridiplantae > Streptophyta > Magnoliopsida > Asterales > Asteraceae > Bidens > Bidens hawaiensis. The sequence continues at coordinate 59,283 of NW_027492888.1, forward strand.
GGTAAGTCGACCTAAATCGGATGATACCGGGTACGTTCATTATGGTACCGGAAGTAAAATTCCTCAGCAGCAAAATACAACAAATTAACATATTGAAAACAAAAACAAAACGCATCAAAAACAAAAACGTTCATCGCCGTATCATAAGTAAAATTCGTCAACTCCAAAACACGACAAATTAAAATATTTAAAACCGAAAACAAAATGCATAGAAAACAAAAACCATGGCCATCCAATTGATACACAAATACAATGAGAAAAATTGGAAAAAAAATTACATTTCATAAACGTAACCAAATTGCCTGCTGACTTGGCGTTGCCACATAAATAAAATACACTATACATAAAGCAAAAAATAACAAATAGAGAAGAACAAGATTCGAGCATGTGTTAAGAAACCTCAAAAACCTTTTGAAATAAAAAAACAACCATTGGTCTATAACACATTAATTGCCTTGTATCCCAAACTCTCTAATTATAAACAAAGAAAATTAGCTTTTAATTTATGTGGCACCGACAAACTGATTTTAATCTATAGTATATAATGTTATCTCATGCTATAATATTTTAATGTTGCTTAATTTTATATCAATGATTTATATTATAGATTTTCAATCTCAGCTAATCACATAGAAATAATGGCAATCCCTGAAGTTAGTCAAAAATGTGTTTGGTTAAGGAGTGTAATACAAAATATTTGTGGATCTTGCGGTATTCTTCCGAAGATAAAGGACTGAAAATTTTACATGAAGATAACGTGGCATGCATTGCTCAACGTAAGGAGGGGTTATATCAAAGGTGACAGAACCAAGCATATTTCGTCAAAGTTTTTTTTCACACATATTTCATCAAAGCATATTTGATCCATCGCGTATCGCAATTGGCCTAAATTTTCAGAATTTCAAGTTGGTCCTTGTGGTTTGAATACTCGGCATTTTTCATTCGATATTTTCGTGATGTTACAATAAAGATCTCTCTTAGGAAGAAGAATGGGTTAGATGGGAGTGTGTTAAAGAACTTAATGAATTGGCGAACTGAAAGGTTAAAGATTGTTGGCAAAGATCGAGAATTAGATGGGTTATGCTAGGAGATATGAATTCTGCGTTTTTCCATGGTGTTATAAATAATAGGAAAAAAAAAGACTCTTTTCCTGGGTTAGTCGTGGACGGGAGCTGGAACGATAAACCTAAAAATGTTAAAAAAGTGGTTTTTAAATTTTCAAGGGAGAGATTTAAAGAAGAATTTAAGGATAGACCTAATCTGAAGTGTGATAATTTAAAGAAATCGTCGGAGGAGGAGGTTGCATCTTTGATCTCAATTTTTTTTCCAAGGATGTAATTCGAGAGGTGGTTATTCAATGTAACGGTGATTGGGCACCGGGCCTGATGGTTTCAATTTTAGTTTTTTAAAAAGGTTCTGGATGTTTTTTGAAAGGGACTTCTGGAAGCTTTTGAGTGAATTTCAATTTCCAAGCTCCTAATGGGGGCCTAGTGGTTTCTCATCTTCTATATGCGGATGACGCCATTATCTTTGGTGAATGGTCTAAAGAGAATATGGAGAATATGAATAAAATTTTAAGGTGTGGCAACATGTGCTCAGGTCTGAAAATAAGTCTTAAAAAAATCTATATTGTTTGGTTGTAATGTCAACGGAGATGAGAATAAAGAGATGGCTGGTGTTATTGGTAGTAAGCCGGGGAAGTTGTCTTTTATCCATCTAGGTATCCTTGTGGGCACAAACATGAATAAGGTGCAAAATTGGAATGGGATTATGCATATTTTTGAGAAAAGGTTGGCTAGCTGGAAAGCCCACTTGCTTTCGATAGGAGGCAAGGTGTTTCTAATAAAAGCGATCCTGGAAAGTTTACCGGTTTATTACTTCTCCATTTTTAAAGTGCCAAATAAGGTTGTTGAAAATTTAGAAAAAAATATAAAGAGATTTTTACGGGGAGGGACGAATAATGATAATAAAATACATTGGGTGGCTTGGGATAGGGTGGCGCTTCCAAAAGAAAAAGGTAGTTTAGGAATATCGAAATTAAAGGATGTTATTAACTCCCTCTTGGCTAAGTGGGGTTGGAGATATAGAACGGAAGAAATGGGGCTATGGAAAAGAGTTATTGATGCCATTCATAATCATGTTAAAGAGGGTGAAGTGGTGCCGGGAACGAAGGGTAACACAGGTGTTTGGTTGAATGTTGCTGATGTTTGCTGTGTGCGTGCGGTTATAAATTTGGATGATTGGGATGTTAGCTTTCGCACAAGATCGTGTTTTAAATTTATAAAAGTGATTTCTACTAAGACTAAACACACACAAGATAGACAAGTGTACATATCATATGTGTAGAATAGTATTGGTAAGAACCAAGTATCAATCTGTGGACACAAATGTTTCTAATAATGAATCTTCGTTTTAGTTCAAGTAGAGAGTTTTAATCATTTTGGGGTTAATTTTAAAAATTTTTATAAAATAGAAATACTTATATATATATATATATATATATACATACATATATAGGTATTGGATCATTTCAGAAGTTTTTTTTACAGCGAGAAGTGCGAGAAGTGAATGTGTAACTCCATTAATCCTTAATTTCACTCCATTTCTTATGTGTATGTGTGTTGTGTAGGTGCATATGTATGTGTGTAGGTACGTATGTTTGTATATGTGTACGTATTTTTTGTATATGTGTATGTATGTTTGTATGTGTGTAGGTACATAGATTTGAATGTGGCTCGGTACATTTATATGTTTGTAGGTATGTTTGAATGTGTAATTAAGACATAAATACAACAAACCTACATATATGTATGTAACATCATATGAAAGTGAGTGAAATTATGGATTAATGGAGTTATACCTTCACTTCTCGCTGTAATATCACTTCTCGCAAGATCCATCTCCTATATATATATATATAATATGTAAGTGACAAGAAGAGAAATTCTAACTAAGTAAATCAATTATATGAAGGTTACCATCTAAGATCAAGAATCCACTCCATTCTTCCTTGATGGTTAATAAGTAAACATGTGATAAACTTGCCCTAATAATATATGATAGAATAGTCCCTCATTTCCAAGTGAACATATTCTATGACATAAAAAAAAGTAGCATGCGTATTTTCAAGTCAATCCTTGCTTAATCTCATATTACCACGAGAATGTCAATTTAAGTAGGCAAGTAGTTTAGTAAAGTAGAAAGATTATGATTGACTTCGATTTCTCAAATACAAATTCTAACAACTTCGGGTGATTGTAGTTAACTCACACAACCTCCCATTGGTTGATTTAATTAGGTTATAATTACACATTCCATTAACATATGATTTCTTTAACTAGCATGATAACATAAGCAATTGTGTTAACAATGTTATTTCAGAATTATCAAAACTAGAGAAATAGATCATAACTTATATCTCATCATTTCTAAGTATAATATAAGGATCCATGTTTTATCTTGAATAAGTTATCAAGGTATTATTTTTACTATTTCTAGTCTCCAAGAACATGAGTGAATCATGCATTAGTCATCAACCTTGATGTATTGAGTTAAAGTGATAAAGCATTTCTTCATCAAAGGATAATTGCAAAATAACCATGTACTTTACCAAACTAAATCACATGTTCAACATAATCATCAAGTAAAACAAAGCTTCTTCATAGAAATTAGATGGTAAATGGAGTTTAGCTAATAATGAGCACGATTATGAACATTAAAAGAGATGGAGATAACAAACACATGATCAAACTAGAACAATCTAACCAAACGTGGATGAGTCTTCCTTCTTCAATGGTGATGGATGATTAAAATGATGAATGATGATGATGATAACCTCCAAGCCTTCAAACGCTCCACAAGACCTTCAATATGAATGTAAAGTGAGTGTTTTTATAAGAGAAACCCGTATAGAAGTTTTTTTCAAGCACACCAAGTGAGTGCAACATGCTTTTCTATTTATAGGCTGTTTGGGCAACCAAGCACGGCCCCGTGCCTTATGAGGCACACCCCCGTGTCCATATGTCCTCTCGCAATTAATGCTCTGTCAGATTGTACATGATGACTCACCACAGGGGCGTGCTTCATTAGGAACGACCTCATGTTTTTGGTGATTTGTTATATTTCTTTTGTCTTTTCTGAAATGTGACCACAGCCCCATGCTTACTGGGCATGACCCCGTGTCCAGCTGTCCAGTATTTTGTCTTTTCTTACAGATTTTTGCATTTTCTTGCACAGGAAAGCACGAGGGCGTGTTCCATGGAGCATTGGGGGCAGTTTTTAGAGATTATTTGATGCTAAAAAAACGTATAATTTTATATACATCAGTTGCTAAGGTTATAAATACGGTAAAATGTGGGGGGTAGTAAGATGGTTGACTTGATAAAAGGAGCCTTGGAGATGGTCAAAAGATGAGATTATGGACTCAACTAGGTGGGAACTCATAATTTGAAGGAGATTTGTCCTAACTTGTTTAAATTAGAAAAAAAATATAAAATTTGCAAGGTTAAGGATCGGTTTTGGAGAATGGAAGGGAGAATCGGTTGGGCTTGGGATTGGATCATACCTCCTAGCTTAGCCCAAGAGACGGATAAGTGGGAGAATTGCTTGAGATTGATGGTTGCAGTGGATTAGAAGGCAGGGGTGGATTCATGGGTGAGGCTTAGAGATAGAAATGGATTGTTCCCGGTTCTCTATGTTAAAGATTTGATTATTAGATCACTAGGAAATAACTATGTTCTTAAGTGGAGTAAATGGGTGCCGGCGAAGTGCAATATATATGTTTGGAGGGCAGAGATGAATAGAATGCCTACTCATGAGGCGCTCGAAAAAAGGAATGTTTTAGTTCCGATAGGGCGTGTGTTCTATGTGAGATGGGTCATAAACGGTTGACCATGTTAACATGGGCTATTGGGTGGCGGCTGTGGTTTGAGAACACATTAGTCGATGGTGTAAAATACCTCCTATTTATGGTTTTTGGTGAGGGCCTTATTGGAGATTCACAAGACGATAAAACTCGGGAAAAGGGAGAAAGAGACGTTACATGGGATTATCATCGTGGCTTGTTGGAGAATGTGGAAAGCGAGAAACGAGAAGGTGTTCGAAAGGAAGGAGGTGAAAGTGGAGGAGATTATAGGAGACATCAAGTCGCTCGGTTACCTTTGGTTTAAAAATAGATCCAAAAATAGATTGATAGATTGGTTCAATTGGTGTAAGTTTGACTTTATGTAATTTTTCCTCTTGTGTTTTTTAGTGTTGCTCTGGTCTTCGGCTTGTGGGGGCTGGGCGTGGTGTAGGTGTTTTTTTGGGTACATTAAAAAAAGATAAAAAGAAATGGAAGTGAAGACGAAGGAAGGAGTATATGAAGAAAGAAATGGGAGTCGTCTCCTCGGACCAAATTCTCTCAAAATGCGTCTTGGCAGACGGTTTTCAAAAGACACCAATATCGAAAACTTTGGAATTTATACGGGGCAGGCAGAAAAACAAAACAAAATAGTAAGGGAAGCTGTTTTTGAGCTTAACATTTAAGGGATAAATATGGCCGGTTCAGACAACATTTAGAAGTTTTTGTCCGGTCTTTTCTGAAACTTAACACGTGCCAGTTTTTAATTTGAGGATGAATCTCGTCAGAACGCCTCACAAAATGACGCCCGGTCCAAATTTCCATTGATATTTATGAAATAATTGAAATTTAAGGGTTATTATTTTCTCTCTCTATAAAAATGATCTATTTTAAAAGAGTGTTATAAATATAGATATTATTATTTATCAAGAACTAATAATATAGATTTGTTTGTTTCTTAAGTTTTCTCCTCTTATAAATACTCTTTGATATTTCATTGTAATACAAAACAAATAAATACTAGAATAGAAGCAAAATTAATCGGGTTTCTTGGAGAGAAAGAGAATTGAAGGCTTACAAATACCTATACCTATTTTCCTTTCTTTCTTCCACCAATTCTTGGAGCCAACACGATAATAATAATAATAATAATAATAATAATAATAATAATAATAATAATAATAATAATAATAATAAAATTAATCGGGTTTCTTGGAGAGAAAGAGAAGTTCGCTCTTGATAGCATGAGGTACTGATTAATTACGCACGCTTTTATTATTCTTTATTCTTATGGACTAGTGAAATTATATTATTAATATTTGTTTGTAGGCAAGAGACTAGGACTTCAACCAGCTCCATGACTTCAGTCCCCAAGCCGCTTAAGTTTTTGAGGCCGCATTACGCTACTTTAAAGTCTTATTACGAGACAATGCCGGCTTCGGATGTGAAGGTAACCTATCTCTTTCGTTTTGTATTATGTTTTTTCGATCGTTGTGATTTGATTTTGTTTTTGGTTGCAGAAATTGCTTGCGGATATACTGTCGGTTTTGGCTTTGACAATGTCTGCGGAAGGTGATCGGGTACGTTTAAACGTGTTGTCATGTAGTTTTATAGGTGATCGGTTTTGCTGATGTTTTCTGCGTTTTTTACATTCAGGAGAGTTTGAAGTATCGGTTGCTTGGTTCTGAAGGTGATATTGGTTCCTGGGGTCATGAGTATGTTAGGTAATCGATTTGTTATCCTTGGTTTTTTAAATGTTAATGATCGTGTCATTAGTTATAACTGCAACATACGATATCAGCTATATTTTCCACATGTAAGCATTATATAATACGTTACATATTACAACGTGACAGCTTTTTTACGTATCAGAGGTATTCTGCATTCTCTTGTATGATCTGTTAATTGGTCTTGTTATTCATTGTGTCATTGTAGGAACCTGGCTGGTGAAATTGCACAAGAGTATTCGAAAAGAGTTGTACGGTTTTCTATCTCAAACAATGTTATTTATTCATTTCTTTTTCAATTTTATTTTGTTTTGCACGCGACATTACATATATACTTATTTCTAACTTTGTGCCAATTCAGAACGAGGAGGCAAACGTAGATGATCTTGTAGAGCTTGTTGAACAAATTGTTGCTTTTCACATGAAGGTATCTCACTTATTTGTTGCTGTCTTTGCACCTGTTTTTATTCATGTTAGTTTCTTATCTAAATACTACTTTATCTATTATTGCAGCATAATGCAGAACCTGAGGCTGTAGACCTTTTGATGGAGGTATTTTGCTTTATGATCTTTGATATACTTGATCTACTATTCTAAAAGATTGAATATGAATCTGTGCATTGAATAATTTCAGGTTGAATATCTTGATCTACTTGTGAAGCATGTTGATAAAACCAATTACAAAAGAACCGGTCTGTATCTAACAAGTTCAGCAAGGTAGTGTATAGATTATAGTTATGTGTTCTTGATCCTTATATGTATGCTTGTCACACATCACATGCTTATGTACCGCGTATGTGTATTTTTTATTTCAAATGTAGTTACCTTCCTGGACCAGATGACGTGTCAGTTTTGGAAATTGCATACGCAATCTACTGCAAATTTGAGGAATTTCCACGTGCACTTCAGATTGCACTTCGACTTGACAACATGCAGGTTTGTGTTTCATGGTTATTTGTATATTTTTTCTTTGATATATGTTGTATAACTGTATACCTTTTCCATTTGTATAATAACATAGGCCTGTAAACGAACCATTCCCAAAAGAACACGTTGTGTTCATTCATTTTTTTTAATTTTACAAACAATAGAACACGAACAGTTCAACAAACGGAGTTTTCTTGTCCGTGTTCGTTTGTTATGTGGTCGTGTGCGTTCGTTAACAGTATAAACAAACGGTTCACTGACATAACGGACTTAAAGGGATAAAACCAGACTTAATTAAAATGAGTGATATTTTATTTTAATAAGACTAGACCAAATTGTGTTGGGCTTAACAATTTGAATGAATACATAAAGGAACAAACTTAAACAAACACAACTAATGAACGTAAACGAACGAACATATACGATAACGAACGAACATAAATGAACAAAGGAGACATGTCTTCTTGTTCATTCTTTTAACTAAATGAACAAAAGTATATGCCCATATTTGTTTGTTTGCTAAATAAATATGCCAAACGGTTCACAAAATGGTGCACTTAACGTTTGGTCCATTTACAGGCCTATTTTTACCCAAAAATTGCACAACTGAACATAGCCTTTGGGCGAAAATTAATTTTATTTACTTGGAAGTTCATTATAACAGAATCTGACAGAACCTTTTGCTTGTATGTTAGGGTAAATGTTAACTATTTTAACGATAAGATGATTAATATTTTCTGTATTCTTTTGTATTCAATTCGAGTTCTGATATGTCATTGGATGTTTTTTCAACAGCATGTGAAGCAGGTTTTCACTTCCTGTCCTGATCTATTGCGGAAGAAGCAGTTTTGCTACATTCTTGCTCGGCAAGTAAGTATTAATCTTCATAAGCTGTTTGTTTTCTCTTAATTGATTGGTGATGACTGTTAATCCTTCATAGCTTTATGAACTCTAAAGTTGCCTTTTTTGTGTAGGGTACAAGTTTTGAGCTTGATGAAGAAATGTGTGCTGATGATGAAGACCAAAAGGCCTTACAAGAGATTATCAACAATACTAAATTAAGTGAAGGCTATCTTACCCTTGCAAGAGATATTGAAGTCATGGAGCCCAAATCTCCTGAAGATATATATAAGGTTTGAACCATTTTAATCATGATATCATTATATCAAAATAAATTATAATAATCACTAATATAAATGTTTTGTTACTTTCATCAGGCACATTTACTTGATGGTCGGGCAAGTGCTGGTGCTGGTGTCGATTCAGCTAAACAAAACCTAGTAGCAACGTTTGTAAACGCATTCGTGAATGCTGGTTTTGGTCAGGTGTGCTATTTATATAAGCACATATATGATATATTATTCTGTTTTGTGATAAGTTTCTGTAGTGATTTGTTTCTGTTCTTTTTTAAGGATAAATTAATGACGGTTTCATCAGACTCTTCTGGCAGCGGTTCTTTGGGAAACTGGCTTTTTAAAAACAAAGACCATGGGAAAACCAGTGCTGCTGCAAGTTTGGTATGTAAAAGCTGTTCTAATTATTTTATTTTAGTTTACAATGTTTGCGTATGAAATGTAATATATGTTTGTACTATTTAGGGAATGATTGATCTTTGGGATGTTGACACTGGGCTTGCTCAACTTGACAAGTATTTTCATAGCAATGATAATCATGTGACAGCTGGCGCTTTATTAGGAGTTGGGATTGTAAACTGTGGTATCAGGAATGACTGTGATCCGGTGAGTAGTGAAACATTGACATTTTATATGTTAGTGGCTATGTGACCATCTGTTTGATATCTTGGTTCTTTTGGTTGTTTTTCAGGCTTTGGCACTTCTTGCTGATTATCTGGATAAAGAAGATTCTTCTATTAGAATTGGTGCTATAAACGGTCTTGGTCTTGCATATGCAGGCACACAGAATGAACAGGTTTTCATTTCTTTTATCTTTCTAATTGAGTTTTCTTTGTATATATTGTAACTTTGAGAACCAATAATATGCTGAGAACTGCAAGAGTCACCTCTTGCACCATATATTATATAAGTTGACTAGAACGCATGGGGATATCAGTATTTTTAAGATTTATTTTTAAGAAATATAGCTAAGTCTTTTATCTAATGTTGGCTTAAATAATTAGACTCAAATTCTAACTTGAATAAAACTTGCACATACAAAACAGTAACCTAACCCTCCATTTATACCAAAATTATAACTTGTTTCCCAAGACACCTAATTAGACTCAAATTAGCATAACAAGCAAACCTTAATATTCTTGCCATACTAAATAAACATACCAAATTAAACCAATAAACATACTAAAAAACTAAAACCATCCTTCAAACTTCTTACAGTTTACCTTTTCAACCTTCACATGTGAACTAATTAGGATTACTTCCAACATCTGAACGCATATAAGCACATTTTTATATATTTAAAATAAAATTCAGGAGAGGAAAAAAAATCAAGAGTGGGGAGGGAAATAAAAATGTGTTTTTCAATTTTACTTTTTTTGTTTAAGCGAAATGTACACATCTTATGCTGTTCTCAAGGTACTGTTGGCTCTGAAAAGAACGCTCTCCTATATAAATAAGAGTGTGTGTGTGTGTATTATATAATGCGTTTTTGGTACTTTTCAGATACGAGACAAACTAACTCCCATTCTTGGAGACCCGAAAGCACCACTAGATGTGATTGCTTTCACAGCAATTGCACTAGGTTTGGTGTAGTTGGCTCGTGTAACGAGGAGGTTGCCCAAGCACTAATCTTTGCACTTATGGACCGAAGTGAGTCAGATTTAGGAGAGCCACTCGTCCGACTATTACCTCTCGGTTTAGGCCTTCTTTACCTCGGGAAACAGGTGCAAAAAATGCAATTTGCAGAACCCATTGTAATATCCTAACAAGCAATAAACTCCAAAATTTGTTTTTGTTTAATAGGATTGTGTGGAAGCTACTGCTGAGGTGTCAAAAGACATTCAATGAAAAGATCAGAAAGTATTGTGACATGACCCTGCTATCTTGTGCCTATGCTGGAACTGGAAATGTTTTGAAGGTTCAACATTTTCTTGGTCAATGTGCCGAGCATCTTGAAAAAGGTGAAACTTTTCAGGGTCCAGCCGTACTTGGTATAGCCATGGTGGCAATGGCTGAGGAACTAGGTCTCGATATGGCAATCCGTTCTTTAGAGCATCTTTTACAATACGGTGAACAAAATATTAGAAAGACAGTTCCACTGGCTCTTGGTTTACTATGCATATCAAATCCAAAGGTGAATGTTATGGATACACTGAGTCGACTCAGTCACGATGTAGATGCAGAAGTTGTCATGTCGGCAATTATTTCATTAGGGTTGATAGGTGCAGGCACCAACAATGCTAGAATTGCTGGCATGCTTCGGAATCTTTCAAGTTATTACTACAAAGAAGCCAATATTCTTTTCTGTGTAAGCAACTAATGCTCTTATATATATATATATATATATATATATATAATTTTTAAATTGCAAGTTAATAAGAACATTATTTTATATTATTATTTATTATCATTACAGGTGCGAATTGCTCAAGGTTTTGTACATATGGGGAAGGGTTTGTTGACTCTGGCTCCTTACCACTCGGAACGATTCTTACAATCCCCGTAAGTAGACCTATTTGTACATGATATCTGTTTTTATTTTTGTAGAAATGTTGCATATATGCGTTCTTGTTTCCTAATAGAAGATGAATCATTTATATGCATATTTGCAGAACCGCTCTTGCTGAACTTGTAGTATTACTGCACGCGTGTCTTGATATGAGAGCTATAACTTTGGGAAAATATCACTATGTTCTCTACTTTGTTGTTCTGGCTATGCAGGTTTGTATTATCACCCGTGTTTAAGTTTACCTGCCTGTTAAACCCAAATTGACCCGTTTGATTATGAACTAGAATGCACTAATTTGTGATTATTCTTTAACAGCCTAGAATGTTGCTGACTGTGGATGAAAATTTGAAACCTCTATCGGTACCAGTTCGGGTGGGTCAAGCTGTTGATGTTGTGGGCCAGGCGGGTCGGCCCAAGACCATCACAGGTTTCCAGACCCATTCCACCCCTGTTCTCTTGGCTGCTGGAGATAGAGCTGAACTTGCAACAGAGAAGTATTACTTTTTTACATTGTTTTTTGTTTACTTATGATTGTAGAAGTATGTTTTTTTATCTTTCTAAAATGTTGGTTGTTTTTCTATGTAGGTATATTCCTCTATCTCCTATTCTTGAAGGATTTGTTATTTTGAAAGAGAACCCGGATTACAAGGAAGACGCCTAGACCGGTGGATTGTTTCATGGTTTAAAAGATGGGATTTGGTGGAAATTTGAAGTAATGTGCTGCCATGGGACCCGGGTGTGATTATGATCCGGGCTTAAGTTTTGAAGGCTTTTTTTTCTAACATGTTGGATGCTTTTGGTTTATGGTTGATTTATGTTTAATGTTGCTGTTAAAAAATAGATTTATGTTATGCCGTATGCGGTTAGCTATGTGACATTATGAGCTTGTATACAAAACACTGATTTCAAGTTTTCAACAAATGCTTTCTCACAACAAAATAGACAATGTTCGTTTTGTCTAGACATGTTTTGCAGATATCAGATATGTTGTCTTTGATATTAGTTCATGTTACTCTTAGATTTCATTGTAGTTGGTCAATGATTCTTGATTTGATCGATTAGGGAGTCAGACTTAACGTCCAGTTATTGCCATATGTATGCACTTGTGTTCTCGCAGCATCGAGAACGATACTAATAAGATTTTGACTTCTCCGTGTATTTTAATTCTCTCTAGAATCAGTCTGAAAACCTACCGCCTGTCAATGTATTAAACTTGTATTTCCACTCTAGACCCAATTGTTAACAGAAATATTTAAGTAGACTTAGGTAGGATTTACTTTCTTGACATGGGTGTGAGTTTGAAGTTGGTAATTCTTTTTCACACCAAGTCTATTGGGCATTCCTTCATTTCGATCTTATCTAATTTTGCATACCGATGTACGATCGAAAAATAACTTCCGTTAAAAGACAGCTATATCCAAAATTGTTGATCTATCGCGAATTACTAAATTCATTCGAACTGTGATCGTTTCACCAGCAGCATTCACAATTTCTCCAATAAAGAGTGATAAAGGTGGCTGTTGTTGGGTTTGTAGGCCGATTTCGACTGAGATGCATAAAAGAAAGGAGGCACTGGACTACGGACAACCGATTCTAGCCCATTCTAGCTCGTTTAATTTAAACATGTTTAACGTAATTTTGTAATCTCTATATATGGACGCGTATGTACTACTAATTGTTTCACTTACTAAAGAATACCTAATTGTCACCCGTAATCGTAGTCAGTTTAGATTGAACCATGTTAAATCCTCATATTTGTTTATTGTTTTCGCGTGTGTTCAGTTCGTGATACGTTGTCGTGTGATTGAAGACTCACTTCAGTCGACTTTTTTTAAATAGCGAACCCTTCTTGAATGCAACTATGAGAATAATTTCAATCTACCGTGGATTGCTAAATAAGAGCAAACTAGGGTCGCGCCACCAACATTATTTACATTAAGCTTAACACTGAGGCTTGTTAGTCTATGTTTTCCACTCTAAAACTTATTTGCATTTCATAATTCTTTCTTCAAAACCAAGTCTATTGGATCTTCCCTCAATAATCCAATCATCTGATTTGACTTTATGTACCACTTTATTTATTTTAGTGATATGTGGTCACAGGATCGCCCTACTTGTGGTGCGCACATATAATGTATATATATGTGTGAACCCTCGGGTGGGCAAAAGTGAAAGTGCACTAATTTTGACGTTATTTTACTAATCTCGTGAAAATAACGTTAAAAGTGGCGGAAGGTTAATCAGGCATCATGTGGTGACGTTAATAGCCGAAAGACAAGGGTACATGCACTAATCGGCGGTGTACCGATGGTTGAGTGTTTTGTGCCTTATGTCCAAGGCTTGATGCAAAACTACTATCGAGCCGGGGGGTCTCACCACAAGCAGCCTCTCTAATCCTACGGGGTAGAGGTAAGGTTGTCTACATCTTACCCTCCTCAGACCCTACCATAGCTTTGCTATTTGTGGGATATACGATGATGATGATGATGATAATGTGGTCACATGAGTGAGTAACTTTCGATACAAGACACATTTATCAACTTCGTTTTGTTAACAGACCCCCTTCTTGGACGCAACAAGTCAAAAAAATTTTATTTATGATTGTTGGATTTAGTCAAATTGGAGTCGGCTTGTGTACACTATTCATACTAGCTAAACAATAATAGGTTGTTACCTATCCCATTTGTCTTAAGATATAAGCGTATTAGAGTGTCCTTGATTGATGAACTTGATTGATGAAAGAAGATAAGGCCAGGGGTAGTGGGGGGTGAAGGAGCCGGCGTGGTCCAGGTGGCGGCCTAGGTGGCTCGCGAGCACCGCTACACCCTTCAGGTGATCAGGGGCGCGGACAAGCCCCGTGACCGGGACCGCGGGGCGATCATCTAGCCTTTGGCTAGTTTAAGTTTAAAAAAATAGCCGTTGGATCACTTGGGGCTCGCGAACACCACTACACCCTTCATGTGATCAGGGGCGCGGACGAGGGGGCTTGATCCAGGCCATGTCATCGCCTACGTGTCGGGTTTTGATTGGATCACTTGGGACTTGGGGCTCAGCAAGCCACATTGCCCTTAGCCTAAGATGGATCAAAACACATATATTTGTTTTTAAGGTGTTTTGACTTTTGACATTTAAATCAAAACAATTCAACCAAAGAAGGTTGGGAAAAAAGATGAAAAATTGGTCAAATGGGTTGACATTGTTTCATTTCTATATCAATGAATGATGTGTTTTGACTTTAACAAAAAGGGAAACAAAAACAAAGATAAGTTCAAATATTATGTAGGTATAAAATACCTAGTGGAGTGAGCACCCAGACTTCATGTAACCAATTAGACTAATGATACCAAACTCATTAGTCAATTGTGCTCAACACTTTTAAATTAACATACTTTGATCACTATTGGGTCAAAAAGTATGTGACTTTGTGAGGCTTGTAGACTATTTTATGAAATAAGTTGACCAATTAATTCAAAAAATGTATGCCAAATCTCCACTACTACTTGGAAACAAATGATATTTTTATACAAAAACATGATTTTTTTTTTCTTTGACATATCATCTCAAACACAAAGCAAGTATTCAAAGTTAAGACTTTTATCTTTAAGGATGCGGAAACCATCATTTTCAAAACAAAATTTTGTTTATATACACTTTTATAACTAGTGTAGTGGGCCTCAAAGAAATTTAATATAAATCATGATGGCAGCTTGTGATTCGTACTGATATAATTTTGGTTACATGTCCAATTTAGTGTAACAATAGTTTAATTAGTATTGGCCACATAGTGATACATTTGTCAACTTTTGTAGACAATTTTGTTTGATTTAAAGAGAATGCATGTGTGGGATGGGGTATAATTCATGGTTTTGAGAGCCGGATTGCACTTGCAGGTCTATTCATGGGTATTTTGTGCAACGGTTGTACCACCCGAGGTTGGAGGTTACAATTTGTGAATAACTTTGTTCCGGCTGTTCTTGATTAATTAATAGTTTGAGTTTTATACTTCACTTAAACAATTAATAGAGTTTAACTAAAGCACATATATAACTGATCTAACAAATTTCATTTAAGTGCACTTTAGAAGAGGTTATTTGTGTGATACACACGCGTCTTATCTAAACATTAGATACTTTAGCCGAATGTTAATTAATGGAGAACATTGTTGTGTACGGTTGACAAAACCTCTTTTTTATGTTGGAAAAGACATACATGTTGTGTTTAATTATTAGACATACCTCTTATAAAGAAACTTTTGTTTTTATAATTAAATTTGTTGGATTTAATTATTAGATACAGGTAAATTGTATTTTAGTTCGAAATACAAAATGTTGTAGGTAGGGTTTATTTCACGTGATTCATTTTACACATGAAACAAGTAATTAGAACCACAATTAGGTATTAGATTAAAATTGATATTTTGGCATGTTCCTTTAAAAGTCAATGAATACGTATAACCCTTAATGAATCTATAATTAATCAAATAATTAATATGTGTTGTTATCTTTTTTTTTAATCCAGGTGTATGTGTGTTATTGTTTTAATTTTTAAATATAATATAACTTTTTATTAAAAAAACCGTGTTTATTTTTTGACCAACTTACATTTAAATGCATATAGTTCAATATTCCTATCCTTCTAATAATTTATTATGTTTCTTTTTTGCAAAACATGAAGGACATTTTATTAAAGCCAACTTTTATAAGATAAAATGGCAACTTACTTGCCGTAAAAGTGCCGAACAAACAAAGGGAATTATAAATAACAGAAGGATTTTAGTTAATCGCTTAAAACATAACAAGATAACAAGTAAGGACTCACTACTTTGTGTAAATAGTAAATATTTAATATAAAACTTTTAAGTGAGAATATATAGATGGTCTATGTTAATATACCTATATTAATGTTGTATATTTGATCTATATGTATAAACTATTATCGATAGACGGGTATTGTGGTTTGGTGGGGGTTGTTACTTGTTGCGAAGGAGATTATCGGAGAAGATGTAAAAAAAAGCATTTGGGAGATCATTAGAGTTGTACTTGGATTACTGGAAAAACATATATGATAAATATGATTAGAGTATCTACAATGATAAACTCATATACTCATATGACGAAGTCAACTTACCACCAGCCACTTACTCTCCCTCTCCTTTTTATTTATTCCCTTCATAGTTCACTTTGGATGTTACACAGATTTACAAACCTCCTTTAATTTCTAGTCTTTCTCTCATCCACCTATGTGTCAGCTTGAAGTTAGGCAAATAAAAATAACCTCCGCAATGGATGCTAACAAGAAAAAAATTTGGGGGGGGGGGGAGGGGTGAAGGGTTTTATATCTTTTAATTTAATTGCTTTTAGTTTCACTCAAATATAACCAGAAATTAACAGGAGTTATTACACGAACCATCTATGTTAAGTTGTTAACCATGTTGATTGTGTTAGGACCATTAACCTAATTAACTTAAGTAATTGATCTTCTAGCCTAATGAGATCATAGTGATTCTTGAAACTTAACATCTTTATATTCTCATATTCAAAACCTACTCGGGGGTTTTTGCTTCTTTTATGGGTTTCCTTCTAGATGATGTTCTTCTAAGTGAGCCATAACTTAAACGTTAAAACTAATATGAACAATTTACATCTGTCTATTAAAATTAGGGCTGACAATTTAGACACAATATACAAATATACGACATGAACCTACACGATTTTAATAGGTACCAGGTATGGCCTTAACATGTTTTGTGTACTAAACAATTAGAGACATATCGACTTGTTAATTTTCGTGTGTAAACAGGTAAAATACCCGTTTATCTGTTAAGTACCCGTTAGTAACTGATTAGAGTTTTTTTTATAATAAAAGTTTATAATAATATAATATGTTCATCATCATATCATCATCGTACTCAGTATATCCCACCAATAGCAAAGCTATGGTAGGGTCTGAGGAGGGTAAGATGTAGACAGCCTTACCTCTACCCCATAGGGATAGAGAGGTTGCTTCCGATGAGACCCCCGGCTCGATAGTAGTTTTGCATCAAGCCTTGGACATAAGGTACATAGCACTCAATCACTGGGACACCAGCTGATTGGTGCATGTACCATTGTCTTTCGGCTATCAACGCCACCACATAATACCTGATTAACCTTCCGCCACTTTTAACGTTATTTTCACAAGATTGGTAAAATAACGTTAAAATTAGTGCAATTTTACTTTTGCCCACCCGAGGGTTCACACATATATACATTATAAGCGCGTACCGCAAGCATGGCGTAATAATATAATATGTTATATACACTAAATAATTAACCTTAGATTTTTATACCAAATGAATAATTGAACACAGAGCATATCCTTACAAACCAAAATTAAGCAGTCGGCGCACAAATTGTCACATCCCAGACCACGGCCTAGGCGTATGACACATATGTTGATACCACAATTGTAATTTAATGAAAATCAGAGGTTTACAACGGAAATAATAATTACATTATATTTAAGTGGTTTCCAAAAGACGAGGTATAAAATTCTTGCCAAGGTTTACAAAAGAAATATTTACTTGTTTAAGGTTAATATTACATCTATTAATAGTTTTAACAAAATAAGTTTTATCCGAGCCATCGGATAACAAAGCACTTCGAGCATTCCAAACTCCTATTCTTGATTACCTGCAAAATGTTTAGAAAATACGTCAGCAACACATGCTGGTGAATAAGTTGACGCATAAAATATTTTCTTTACTTGATTATCCCTCAAGACATAACTTAGGTCCGGCTCATCGTGGCTTAGGAATAACCAAGCTTTAAAAACAAAACACAATTATAAACTTAAGTTCTACACAAGACACCCCAACAAACACCGCATCGTTCGACATTACTTAGGTACCATCAGTATACACATGATCACCCTCACTCGGACGTTAGGTCCGACCCATCGTGACGGAGGCTCATGACCAGGTGTGGCGCGGTGTGCCCACCGACTTTTTACCATATTTGTAAGGATCCTAACAAACGTACACGACAACCTGAGGGCTAGCGATTACTTTTGTTTATAATGTTTTAGAGATAAGTAATCTCATGTAATCAATTTATTTGACACGTTTAATACAAGTTTATAAAGTTGGGCGTATTCACCTTTTCTTGAAAAGATCAGCTTCAATACACTGATCAGTCTTTCCTTTCTTTGTTATCTCGCACCTCTAGTACGAGTATAACCTTTTATTAGTACCGGATCTTTAATCCGGCTTAAGACCTTTAGTCTCGTTTGTTTAATCTTTACCTTGATTATATTTTCCTTTTAAACCCTTAGTTTAAATAAACTTTCTTTTCTTTTACAAGTTACACCTTTAGTCTTACTTATCTTACTTTTCTTTAAACACTGCGTTTCTTCTTTTTGAAGAAACATATACTTTTCTTTTCTTTATTATTAAGAATAATAATACTAAACTTAAATAACATTTATAACAAAGAATACTTTATATATACCTTTCTTTCTTTTATATTTCTTTGTTATGTTTTCTTTTATTTATTCGAGGTTCGAGTATATCATTTACTTAGGCTTTTAAGCTTTTTTAATATTTTATTATTATTTTAATCGAGCATTATGCCTACCTTGCTTTGCTTATAATAACCCTAGAAACTTGGGCAGCACTTTGACGCCTTTACGTTTCCTTAAGCTTCCTTGATCAATCACCCTTTGGCATGCAAATCGAGGCACACCAATCTTCACGACTTGTTGGCACGTTCTTTGAGGCAAACCGTCGGCTCGTCTCCTTGATGGCACCAACTTCAAAACGATATCGTCGGTACTTCGGGGTATCGTAGGTTTAGGCACGAATTACGAGGTATGTCGTGGCACGTTTTACGAGGTGATTTCTAGTGAGAGAGAGTACGTTTTTAAAGAGAGAATAGTGATATCAAATTTTGGTGTGAGAAGTGAGAAGCTTGAGCTACTATTTATAGGCAAAATCTGGTGACCCATCATGATACGTGATGGTTCCAAGAACACGCGTTGCGTATCACGACATAGGGTGTTGACTCACCAGGTAGGTTTGCCACGTGGTGACACGTGACGGACGCAGTGCCACATGGCGAGACATAGTGCCACCTGTTGACACGTGGCGGCGCGTGTCTCGCTGTCAGAGAGGGTCATCGCGATACGCAATGACTTTGGTTCTATGGCCGTCCCGTATCGCGATCGGCCATGAAGTCAGATTTTTCTTTTTTTTTTGGTCTTTTTACTTTGAAACTTGTCATTTTTAACCCGATATTTTCATAATGTTACACAAATCCTTCTCCGGTTCTCCCAATCTGGATCTCAGGTAGTCCAGTGGTTTCCCTCCACATCTTCGGTAGTCGCAGCCTTCGATTCTCCATTCTACCTCTCCACATCTCTGACAGTTCGACCCCACGCAGTTGCAGCGGTGACACCGGTATTAACATGTTCGTGTCTTATCGTGTATCAATGGTATTAACAGTTTCTTGTTCGGGATACATGCATACGATAAATTTATATGTCGTGTACAGGTACACATATTTCGTGCACGTGTCTTATCAGGTAGGGGTATACGACAGTTCAGATTTTGTCTGTTATGGCTCTATTCATCTTTTGTTACTCCGATTTCGTTTATTATGGCTCCAATTCTTCAACCTGTTGTCGGGTTCAATTTTGTAAACCCTTGGCGACGGCGATGGCGGAGGCTGGTGACTCTTGGTTGTCTATGATTGTGTTAAAAGTAAGTGGTGATGTTATCCATTGCCGTGCTCCGATTACCTTACCACTGTTGTCGGGTTCCATTTCGGAACCCTAGGCAGCGGTGGTGGCGGAGGTAAGACGATGATGATATGTATCTGATTCGGTGAGTTGTGTTCGCTGCACAATACAACATTTGTTTGTTGAGATGCCTAGACTTTTATGAGTTTGTTGTTGATTCTTTTGGGTGACTGTGGTTTGGTGGCCGTGAAATCCCCAAATTGTTACATATCTAATCATATTGCAATTTCTTTGATTGGATATGGTAGCATTCATCAACTGGTGAAATTGATATTTCCATTTTCGTGAATTAAGATCACTGTTTGTGTGTTCGCTTTGGTGTTGTACGCAGCCTAGGCTGTGAGATGGTGGTCACCTACTTGGCGTGGAAACCTCGGTTGCAGGCGTGGCGCCACTGAACCATAGTTTGTTGGCAATGGCAATGAGGAATTGTATATCTGAGCCTCTTTGTTTTGTAACGGCTATGATGATCTAAATATCTGAGTCGATCGGTTTTATTTTGTTCTTGGTTTTTATAACATATTGGGCTTTAGAACATCAATTACGTTACATTGTAGATCATATTGTTGCAAATTGTGAACTTTTGGGCGAAATTGTTAAGTATTTGTACTTTCTGTGTTATATGTATGCAATATGGTTGATTAATAAAATTGTTTTCTTTTTGCATTATACTCTTTTAATAAAGAGTTACATAGACCTTGAATTACTATCATTTTTAAGGCATGAAGATAAAAATTGAGAAGATTCGACTGACTCTCGATCACAAAAACTTGAGTTTCAACTATAGTTTTATAAGCGGGGGTCGAAATACTAATTAAATTTAAATATTAGATAAGAAAGAAAAGAAAAACTTTCTCCATGTAGGAAAGTTCATTGAATAAAAGTGGAAATGTCTGTCTATCTGTAATATTATTATTTATTATTAATAGTAATAATATTATTATTATTATCATTATGATATTTTGATTTGCAGCAGCCCACATCACCACCACCGCGTTCTTCTTCTTCTTCTTCTTCTTCTTCTCTTTTGACTCCAACCTCCGTTTACCTTCCACCGCCAGTCAACCAATCCAATCCAAACAAACCCTAATCAACTCAATCACTACTCACACAGCTTCCAATTCCATGACTTAATAAACATCTCCCAAATGCATCACCTAACTCAATTTCTCGTCATCAACTCCCGCAAGAAGCACAACAAGAAGCATCCACCAAAGCCAAGGCTAGAGCGCGTAAACGCACGGAAGAACATCGACTACGACCTCCCCACAACCTCCCATTCCTACTCAACCGACGAGGTTTACTCACGCCGCTCATCGGCCGTCCGAGGCACGCACTCACTTGACGTCATACCTACCAGCTTCCGGATCGACGGCAGTGATGACGGACAGCTGGATGTTGTTTACCGTAGCTTAGGGTTACACAGTGCTGAAGATTTAGGGATTCCGGTTGATTCATGGCAAGCGAGTAAGATCCGGTCCAGTTCCGACCTTATTCCGGTTCAAATTAGGCTTTCCGATTTTCAACCGGAAGAAAATAATAATAATAATAATAATAATAATAATAATAATAATAATATATCGGATGATGTTGTTAGGGTTAGGGTTAGTGGTGGTAACAGAGTTGGGAACGGGATTAAAGGCGTACGGCCACCGGTTCTATCGCCTCCTTTGTCGTTGATTCCGCAGCAGTTTGATGGTGGAGGCGAATGGGATGTTGTTAGGAGCTTCGCTGCTACTCGTGAAGGTTTTAGTTTGTCTGATGAGGAGGAAGTTGATTTGGAGAATGTTAGTACGATGGTTGAACGGGCTACGCTTTCGGCGTCGTGTTCGTTTACAACTTCTAATGATGATGACTCGTCTAGTACCACCACGGAGCCTCAAGTTGTGTCGCCGGATGGGGTTGGGTGTACGATATCCGCGAATGGAAGGTTTAGGCATATTACTATTACGCATTGGCAGAGGGGTGATTTGTTGGGGCGCGGGTCGTTTGGGTCGGTTTATGAAGGCATTTGCGAGTAAGAATAGTGTGTAATTGTCCGTTTAATGGATTATAGTGTTATTAACATAACCAATAACTTTTTAACTGTCGTATTGCTTCTCTCTTGCAGTGGTGGATATTTTATCGCTGTAAAGGAAGTTTCTTTGCTTGATCAAGGTGAACAGGGAAGACAGAGTGTTTTCCAGCTTGAACAGGTAAGTGCTTTAAACATCTAAATTTGTGTTTAACGGTTTATGATTAGTGATATGATATTTGTTTATCCTTCCAGGAAATTTCTCTTTTAAGCCGGTTTGAACATGATAACATAGTGCGATATTATGGGACTGATAAGGTATTGCTTTTAAGCTTTCACTTTGACCTCGATTATTACAAAATCTGTCTACAAATTGTTATATGTTTAAGATAGCTTTGTACTGCCAGTGTGATTTATTTTTAAACATTGTGTGTGTTTCAGGATGAATCGAAGCTGTATATATTTCTTGAGCTTGTAACAAAAGGTTCTCTTTTAAGTCTCTATCAGAGATATCATCTTCAAGATTGTCAAGTTTCTTCATACACACGCCAGATCTTACATGGTCTGAAGTATCTGCATGACCGCTGTGTGGTTCACAGGTGCGGTAGAACACAACTAGTTTTAGCCAGAAATAGTATTAGCATGAGTTATATTTTGTACTTTATAGTTTCATAGATGCTAAAGGGTTTAGCATCCCGCTACTTGCGGGTCTCTAAGATCAAGTTCTCTTGCTTCTTTTTCAGGGATATAAAATGTGCAAACATATTGGTTGATGCTAATGGCTCAGTGAAACTTGCAGATTTTGGGCTGGCAAAGGTTCCTACACTCTTCACTTATTAAGTTATGTTTTGTTGTTAAATAGATCTCTGGAATTCTTATGATTAAACCTTTCCCCATCTTATATAGGCAACAACGCTCAATGATGTGAAGTCTTGCAAGGGAACTGCATTTTGGATGGCTCCTGAGGTATGCCTCATTACACACACACACACACACATCTCAACTGGGGAGTATTCATAACTGTGAATATCCAAATTAGATCATTGTGGAGAACTGGTCATTTTGATTGCTAGATGATATGCGACATACCTATTACTCGATTAGGTTTTATTATTATTTTGTGCTGTTTCCAGGACATTCTTCAAATATCCAATTAAATCTAAAACACTAGGGATTGAAGATAACAGTAGATTTGATGACAGAAGCACAAAACAAATGTAGAAAACCAAATCTAAAGTTTTATCTTAAGTAAATCTATTGTCATTACATGGGTATAACAAATTTGTGTTCTTGTAGTTACATATGTTACTTGATAAATACTTCAAACGATGTATGTTTTGAGCTTTCTGTGACCTGTTCATAACATAAATACATAATTGTCAATTGCAATTTATGTCATCTTTTTTATGGAAGTTTGGGAGCTTATATGTGTAAGGCTATGCGTAGTGGAGGGGCTACAAATTGGGGCGAATTGCGACATGTGGCGCCCAGTCAGCAAGGGGTGAGAATTTGTTTTTGAGGTGTAATGGTGTTATGGTTTAATATATATATACAACACACACAAACAATATAATAATAAAAAGGAAAGGAAGAACGGCAAGAAGGAGATGTCGCCCCGCCCCTTTTTGCCCAAAAAGCGCCCGGGGGGGGGGGTCCACCACCTTGTCGCCCCAACCTTCGCCCCACTACGTTTGGCCTAATATAAAGAAAAACATTGACTTGACCTTATCATCTTTAAGAAACAAGTTATAACACAAGATTATTCTGTCAATAAAATGGCCAACTAGTCACTTAGGATTCTGGGACCACACATAACGCAGTCTCATATGTCAATTCATTTTTTATAAACGTCTCTTCCATAGTTATGTTTTAATTATGTCAAAATTACAAAATACGCAGTAGTTTTTTTACTAGGTTCTGCACTCTTCAAAGGATCTTTTCTTTTCAGTTGTTAGATGTTTTAAGGTGTTAATTTCTTATAATGAGTCAAATGAAAATTTCAGGTTGTTAATTTGAAAAATAAGGGGTATGGACTTGCAGCAGACATATGGAGCCTTGGTTGTACTGTCTTGGAGATGTTGACACATAGGATTCCATATGCCCCAATGGAATGTGTACGTACTCTCTTTCGTATTTCCATATTGTTTTTTTTCTTCTGTAAAGATAGTTTATTGGCTTATTTGGTCAGACACCTGCTAATTTCCCCCCTTTTTCTGACCATTGGTTGATGCTCCGAAATGATGTTTTCCACCTTGGTAAAAAATGCATTTGGTTGTATAATATTGAGCAAATATTGTTATGATGAACAGATGGCTGCATTATTTAGAATTGGAAATGGTATTCCTCCACCCATTCCGGATAGCCTTTCAAGAGAAGCAAAAGATTTCATATCTCAGTGCTTTCATATTAATCCAGCAGATCGACCGACTGCTAGTCAGCTTCTGAACCATCCATTCGTTAGAACACCACTTCCTTCTGGTTTAATTTCATGAACAATAATGAGGTAAATACTTTCCCATTTCAAAGACTATCTGTATACCTGTACTTATGTATATCTATATCTAGGTGATAAGTTTATCAGTATATTTCACACTTAGTTTCCAACATATCTTTCAATGCCTTTCTGTGACAGTTGCGACAGCAAGTCCTTTGGCCGTATTTTCTGGTCTCAGGACATATTTCTGCATTGGGGTCTATCTTTGGAGGTATATCTCTTGATTTTGTGAGGAGTCCTCGTCCTCTAGCATCGTTGTTTAGTTTGTAAGTTAATTCTTTTGATTGGATGATAATATGCTTGTTAAATGTATTAATGTAGTCTAAAATGTAAAAAGAATGGCAGTAAGATTATGTTTGGTCACAATCATCACATGATGATTAAGAAGCATTATTTTGTAAATTATACCAATCTCCATCATCCAACTTGTTATGACTCAGACATCGACGATACAGTGATATTTTTACTACTTTTTTGAGCGATAATATATTTGCTTTCACTGGCCCTTGAAGCATGATGTGCAAGTGGTTTTGTTATTTGCTACATCTCTAGCATAGGAACTTTGGAGGTATATCTCCAAAGTTGTTTGTGAGACGAGTGTGTATGTATGAAGGTAATGTAGTTCTTGGAAGTTTATACTGTATATATGTAGAATGTAACTTCTGGCTGGTTTTGTATCAGTTCTTTACCCATAGTCATACTAAAAACCATCTAATGGCGAATTTAATGTGAATTATACTTGGAATTAGTTTTGGTGCATTGACACTTGGTGGAGTATTAGGACCATAAAGCTGAAGGTGTATAATCAGCATAGAAATTATAGGCCAGTGTTTGTGAAATCTTGTTACTTTTGATAATCAAATGGTTTTGTTTCGAAAGTTCTCTCTTTGTAACCACTACAAATGGTTTTCGTTTTAGTTTCTTAAACTATGTTCAGATCCTTGGCGGAAGTTTTCAAAGAAGTTTGCAAATGCCATTTAAATCCTAATACAAACACCAACAATGATACCACAGCTACTCATGCATGGTTTAGAAAATTATCTGAAAGGATCACCATTTTATGACTATTGGTTTATTTGAATCTCTCCACACTTCTTGAGCTCCCTATCAAATGCTCAGAGTGCTATAAAATTAAATACAGTATACCATACACAAAACTAGTTTTCTCAACTACCTAGTCAATGTCACTTTTTAGGAAACTATGTCCTTGAGTGAGAAGTGCCTGCCGAGCTCCTAGATCAACGTGTAAGCATTAATGTTGAGGTGGTGTTTCATTGTTATTACATAGTGAGACTGACACATAACTATATTCAGTGACCAAGCTACTTGTATGCTTCAGGACAAGATGGGCTCCTAGATTAGCTTGTCCTAATGCTGTTAAAGCTACTTGGGACTTGGGTAGCTTGTTATGATTAGTCACATATTATACACGAAGGACCTTGAACGTCACGGTGCCTATGCCATATGTTTCAGCAACAAGCTAGCCACAGATACTCTCTTCAGACAGCGGCGAACTCATGGGTGAAAGCATAATCTGCTATTCTGCTGTCTCATACCCTTTGACCTAACTACCAAAACATTGTTTGGTAATAAAGACCAACGTGTGCGCACACGCCTACATATTCCTATGACCTTGAGATACTACAGATAAACAGTAACCAAAAGGTCATACACAACCACAGGAGAAAACATCTATTGAAAAATAACTCGAATCAAATCACTTTTAACCTCAAAAGGCCCAATTTACTATCCCATTCTGTCACTTGCATTCATCAACATAGACATGTACATGCTTGATTAACAAATACACAAGAGCAAAACCACAAGTGATCTTAGCACTTCACTCCGAATGAGATGTCCAATAAACAAGCCCACTGCACAAAACGCCATAAGGACTAAAAAGATTTAACAATATGGTCCACATCGACAGTAATAAACATCTTGCAAGTGAACAAAGAGTTACCTGATCAACACAAACACACACTGCAAAACACCGGCGGTTCCTGTCCACGCTGAAGGGCCTTCAGGCACAAGTGCATCTTGTATCAACAACCCTACCGATGCTGCCAGTGAGACAAAGGACACAACATAAGCTAGAAAAAGCCAAAGTTTCAACCTGCAATATTACACACAGTAAAGTTGAGATATTTGTATGAAAATCTTGATTTAATGACATGACAACTTCCCTATTGAAAAAAAAAGAAGAAATTCAATGTTGGTTGACAATTACATTTCGACCATAAAATGTTTTACTACAGATGATTACAATAGGTAAACTGACAAACCAGATATAATATTATTTTTCAGGATTGCATTAACCACCTTATACTTGGCCTTTTCCTGAAAAACTATTAACAAGCATATGCAATTTGAGAATTCATTGGCAAAAAATCGGTTTAGTACGATATAGATATGGGCACTAATGTGTGAAAGTCCAATAAAAAAGTAGAAAAACAGTCACTCCTTGTGCTGTAACGGTTAACAAGTTACCTTAAGTGGCAGCACATCAAGTAAGATATACATACACCTATAAAGTTTAGATTATTTTGCTTTGCAAGGTGTGATGCCTAATGCAGCATAAACAGAACAAAGTGATCTATAAACAAGCTTAAAAATATGAGAATTACATAAATATCCAGAATCATTACCCTCATAATGATAATAATATTAATAATGTACCATCACGAAAACAAACCCATCTTGTAGAGTTACCATACCACTATTTCCATAATAATCCATATATACAAAAGAAGACTATGCTAGTATTCTTGTCTACTAAAATGAAAACAGAAATATCAGTACACCATATCCATAATCCATGGTCTCCTACGCCTTCATGGCAAACATCAAGGATAGCAGTTGAGCAAGACAAAACAACCATCAACAATAATATAAAAACGACACGTATCTTTCTCAATCACCATCATCGTAAAGATGAATGCTCTTATCCGTCTCAAAATAATCTAGAACGCTTCGATATGTAAGACATCACTACTAGAATATTTTCTACGAAAAGCGAAATTCATTTAGCAGCAAGCATGGGAGGGACATCGAAAAGATAACAGCTTGAAAGATGTTACAAAAAGAAGGAACAATTAGTCGTGGAATTACCACGACGTAAAAATCAGTAATTGGGGCAAAAACCAAACCCTAAAATGCTAGAAATCAATATAATTGGATCACATACAGATGCAACAATGTATTAATCAACAAGATAAAGCTTTAAAATAAAGAATGAAACCTCCATTCGCCATCTTCGTAGGGAGAGTAATCGATGTCATCTCTTCTAACACAATTAAACATCAACGCAGCCAAAGATGCAAATATCCCTACAATAATAATAATAATAATAATTTACACTTGAAACATAAACATATTAATCAATCAATGAATCAAGCGGATGGAAAGAATAAGCCGAACCCGGAAGGTAGTGAAGAAAGGAGACTTGAACAGCACTGCAGACGACGGCGTCCACCCAAAACCACCATCCAGCACCGAACACGGCTCCGGCGACACCTGGGCCGAATATTCCCCACAGCTCAGACAGTTCCATTGATCTATCGACGGGGATGCGTGTGTGTGTTTCTTTTCTACCGTGGATTGGAAAACACCACCTGAAATTCATCACCTTTAATAATTATATATATAGTTTAGGACTTTACAACTTACAAGTTACAACACACATCAAATCTTCTAACCCTTTTTTTTTATATAAAAACTTAACAAGCAATTTTAAGTACACATTTATTAACAATTTTAAAAGTTGTTAACAAGCCAAGCTACTCGCAAGCAAAACTTGATTGAGTCAAGCTTAAACGAGCATGAGCCAGAGTTTCACTTATCGAGCTCGAGTGACTAAACAAGCCTTTCATTTATAAAATTTTTATAATAATAATTTCTAATTAATGTATAATAATTATGAAAAATAACTACATAATATATATATGGCATATGAAATTATAATTGATAAAAAAAATAAAAATTAATATTTAAAAATAGCATATGAGACAAGCTCAAACTTTAGCAACGGATATCAAAACGAGTCTAGCTTGAGCTCTGTGTAAATTAAACGAATCGAACTCGACTCAGCTCGTTTGCACCCCTAAGTGTCGTGTAATTTTCAGGTGAGGTCTTTTCTTAAAATTGTTTAAAAAGTTTGTTTTTTAAAATTAGAAAATATTTTAAACACATTTATTTTATTTTTAAGGTCTTTTGGAAAACACATTTATCGTGTTATAACCTAACAAAAACAATCTATTAAGCTTTAACTTGATGCTTTTATTAAAATTGCTTTGTTTTACTAAGTTAAATGGATCTGTAAATACATAATTAGTAGATTTGATGGTACATATTTTATATGTTTTAAATATGGAATGTATGGCAAAATGAAAATAGCTGTATGGTTGTAATGTTGTATGAGGGGTAAATCATGGAAATATGATGATAACCGGTAAAGAAATGATTGATTTGACAACTGACATTGTCACATGACCCGTTTGATCATTTTCCGCAGTATTATACAACCTGTATGATGTGATATCGATAGGCTTTAATGTGCACGTATGATCATAATACGGCCTTTTTGATATGACATGAAAGTTGTACACTTTTGAGGTGATGTTTGTATAGCAACACCCTGAGTTAATGCCTCCGACGACTAGTATAGCAGTGATATACCTTATCTAGTAATCTAAGTGATAAGGGTATGGTCATGGTGACGAGAGTGAGTGAATTATAGAGTATAAAAACGACACGGCTTAAGTTTTATATCAAAATTATAAATAAGATTTGTTAAAGATTTACAACACATATATGCGTGTATGTCCCTTTGTCGATCACATGTAAATGATATCTATATCTTGGAGATTTATTTGTTGCAACTTGGACTTACCAATGATAACTAGTAACCTCTTTCTAAGACCACCAGATGACGTTGTCTACGTCGACGTACGTTGTTTGTTTTTTAGTCGCTTTGTTGCTTCCGAGGTGTTACCCTTACACCCTCAAATTTAGTCTCGTCTATAAACGACATGGAATGTGACGTGTGTTTGTTATCTCATTGTGTCCTTCCATCCAACGCTCACACACCATGAGCTTCACATTGCAGTTGCTTCTATAATTAGATAAATTATAATATATTCTTACGAAAAACACGGTATGTTCAAACTAATAGATTGATGGTCGGTTAAAATGAGAATAATCAAAACGTATATATTAGTTATTGCATTTAACTATTAATTAAATACATTGAGCTATTTTTTTTGTGTTTACTTTTATATGTTGGTTGAGATACAGTAAAATGTTAATTTACTAAGACTATCACCATTCACAAACCAATCAAATTCAAACTTTATTATAATATTAATTTCTCTCTTTTTCACATATCCAACCCAACTAAACCCAAATTTTTCACGCTCATTAACAACTCAACCTTTACCATTATTTATTAAAAGAATATAATTTATGATTGTTGTTTTTTACTTAAAGTAGTTAGAAATATAAAAGATAATAATTTCTTTAAAAATAAATAAAATATTTAAGTTTAAAAAATAAGTTTTATCCAGAAAAAACTTACGAACCAATAGTAAGATGTCAATTCCATACAAGATAAATCATTAAAATTAATATTTATTTTATATTGAAAAATACATTTTTTAACGAACTCTGTTTTTAATAAAATTTATACAGGTGTGTTCATAGAAAATCGTTGAACACGACTTTGTTTTTATATAAACTTAATTATTTGACATTACTAGAAAAAAAATTAGAGTTAAAACTAATTGTTGTGAAAGAAAAAATAAAAAGAAATTACAAATACATCCATTCATACGCTGACAAGTGGCAGAGAACAAATTGCAAACTAGGTTGCTCTCACAAACTAGTTTGCTTCTTACAGTTTTTTCAATTATTTTTTTTTATTTCAAATAGTGTTACAAACTCATTTGGGGTTGCCAATGAGAGTGGTCTAATAGTACTTCATACTGCAAATACTATTCGATCATGCCTTCATCCGCGCATACTATCAGTTCATGCAAACCTCCAAGTAACTAGTCTCAAATTATGTGAACACTAAAATCTCTGAGTACTAGGTTTGCGAGAACCTATTGTTGTACGAGTACCGTCTGAGCGAGAACTATCAAGCAAATACTAATATATTATCATAATTAAGCACATAGTCAAGAGGGAGAACTTCTTTAACATATGCGAGAATTAGTCATGTGGTTACTTGAAGTATACGAATACCCAGAATGCAAGTACTCATCTGTTGCAAATCAGGACCTAAACACAAACACAACAAACATGATATTATTATACAGAACAAAAACCACACATAACTAGTTTTATACCCGTCCGATGGACGGGGTATGTGTTAATATAAAGCGTTACTTTAATTGATTACATAAAGATTAAAACCGTTATAGTAACGGGCCCACTTATATCACTCGGTAGCAACATTAGTAGTTTTTGTATTTTTGATCCATAAAAAAACTATTACAATTAGGGATTGATATCAAGTGTTAGTGTTATCCTCAACTTTCACGTGTTTCTAGATTTACAATAAGTTTGATTTGATCATATGTTTCCAGAAGGCGAAGGAATTGTAGATCTATACCATTATGTGGTTGTTTAGGATTCTTTATTTTTGTCTCCTTACAACATATTAATAAGTTAAAAAGATGTATGGGATTTGCTTAACATTTGAGTGGAAAAGTTTCATAAGTCATAAAGATATGACTTATGGATAAGTCACGATGAGGTAAAAAATAAGGAATACCAAACACCATCATAGTGGTATTATATAATTGTTGTGAACAAATACATGGTTCACAATCTAATTCGGTGAATTGAAGATTTGTTTGACTAGTATGAATTAAGTTGAGCTTTGTATAGTTTGGTTAATTTAGCTAAAATAGCAAACGGCTCAATATGGCCTAATATGAGTTAACCGGACCCATATACAATACCAAGTTACAAACTAAGTTAGGTTTTGACACAAACCTAAACATTCGGTGACGACCGTTGTTGTCCGCCCCTCTTATCATCGATGGTCGTGTTTGTTATTGGTGTTAGTCTGTTAGGGTTTTCCTCTCACCCCTAAATGTGGATTTGGAATTTGGGTCGCCTATTTGTAGCTATGGGAATGAAAAATATGTTAACCTATTTGTCGATTGCTACTCTACAGACGATGTTGTTGGTGATAGTCGGTATGTTATGTCGTCGGTTTATTTTAACCCAAAAGCCTAATTTTGTGTCGTCATGCTTTTATACATCAAGTGTTTCATGTGGTGGCGAGCCAATTGACACAGATGAAGTTCTTTCTCAACGATTGAAGACGCTCGAACAGTTAATAAATGTAACTTAATCTAATCAATGTTTTGTATATAAGATTTGTTAGTTTAGTGGTTGTTTGCTGGGATCGTACGTGTTATTAACTTTAAATGTTTAGTATGCTTAAAGTTATGCTAATTAATGTTGTGAACTTATACCCATTAAAACAAATAAAGAGCATACCTCTTCAAAAGCAGTTTGATGGAAATTCTCTATTTTTTGTCACCAAAATTATACGAAAACCATATAAAAATGATAATCAATAAGAGTATATTAGATAACTGTGTACGGATGCAAAAAAAAACTTCCACCCCAGTGAGAATTTTCTGGATCTGCCACCGCAAATGATAATTTGACTTATGTGTATAGTGACCGTATGGCAGTTATAGTGCTCTAGTCAATATTTTTCTAAAGTATATGACGATAATACAATTACGTTTTATAGTTTAAATCCCTTTTTATTTTAAATTAATTAAAGCTAGAACTCACTCAACAACATTGATTTTTAGTATGCATATCAGGTAAAGTTTAAAGCACGCCTGGGACGCGAGAGCTTGCGCGCCGTAGGTCATCAGAGCGGGCTATCTATTTGGGACTTGCATCTGTTTTGTTTATCGTTCATAGACAATATATACTTTACTATAGATCTCTGATACACTGTTGAAGAAATATTGCAATGATGTTTATTTTTTATGTCGTTTAATATCATAATTTAATTTGTTCATTTAAGCAAATATGTTGTATGTGTAAACTCAACTATCATAGCACCTAAGGTTCTGGGCATTATAACATGATAATTTATTTGTAACAGTATTAGAAATATAAGTGTTTCACTAAAACCTTCAATTAAGAAATATATTTATAGTAATAACAATAATTTCTAAAATAATTATTATAATGATCATTATAAATTTCATTTGTTTTTTAAGCCGAGCATACGTGTGTTTGATTTTAATTTATTATATTTTTCAATTTAAATTTATTACATTTAATGCGTATTTGACGTCAACAATGTGACATATAGAGTCATCGCACGTGTACCACACTATTATGAGACCTAAGATTCTGCTGTCAGCCCTTACTTGTATGTGTTCTTGTCTCTTCGACCATTTTCTCATTTATTACACTTCTTGTCGTTTCCTCTTTGCCACCCTTATCCTTGGCAAACCTTCCTCTATAGCCATAGTCTTCCTATATGAAGAAACACTAATCGATCCCGGGTAGATTACGGATAATCTGGGGGTTAAATAGATGTTTCCCACGAGGGGTTAGATCCGGCAAAGATGGTTCTTCTGATAACCTGCAAAACAGACACCGTAAGCTCGTCACTGAGAAGGGGGGGTTCCTCCTTGTGACCACCCTTCGGCGTGAGAATCAGACTAGATTGCTCTTGAATATAAATGTATATTAAGAGATTGCTAGAGCAGATATCAGGTATATGATGTAAGATACAAGATAAGATGAGATGATCATACCATTTGGGGTATTTATAGCCGAAGGTAGGTTTCCAAGAGGGTATAGCCGGCTGAATAGTATTCCTGTTCTACCAACTGTGGCCTACGCACGTGCCATGCTGGCAGTTGGTGGGTAGGCAGCGGCTGACAATGACCAGGCATGCTGTGTACTATTCCTTTTTCACCAACTGCAGGCTATGCACGTGGTATGACAGGAGTTGGTGAGTAGGTAGCGGCTAATAGTGACATACAGTACAAGAGCATGCTGCTCGCCATACTGTTGTCAATGGGCTGTCGTATCTCTGGTCAGATCTTTTGCCCATACCTCGTCAGGTACAGTACAAAAGATCTTCCAGTATCGTACGGACTGGCTCATTTGGGCGGGAGTATTCCCCCTCCCGCCTTTGTGCGGGATTGTTCCCGGCTTTGCTCATTCCTTCAGGCGACTACTGAATTATTGAGAGCTAAGTGCCTTGTGCGTGTAGCCTTGCTGCGCGGGTGGCCTTCCCTGATGGCTTGTATCCGCAGCTGCGGGAACAGGCGGAGTACTTCACCATTGGGAGGCATTTCCTGCGGGAACAGCTTGCGTACTGCGCGTAAGGACGTCACGTCTCTGAGCATGGTGGGTCCTGCGGATCCAGTTGGTTTCTGCGCAGACGTCTCTCTTCAAGGTGAGTCCTGCGGGTCCAACTGGGCTCTGCTGTGACCTACCTCTTCAAGTCCCCCCAGTCCAATGTTCTTCTCATGAATGTTTAATAAAGTGAGGTGAACTTTTGGACTTAAGCAAAGGGTTTTGAAAAGGGTTTAGTTTTAAGGTTTTCCATGGGGATTCTTCCCGCGGAAGTCCTTATGTCACTTGCAGAAATTCCCGACTTTCCTGCTTGATCTTTGGGTATGATGCGGGTAGGTTTGTAACCTCCTCGCAAGTCAGGAGCGTTGAGTCCCACTTGTGTGGATTCTCCATGAGGTTTTGGTAGTTTTGAACATAGTGATCAATTATGTTAAAACCACCAATTCCATCTTGGAGCTTCAAACAATGTAGTTCTCGACGTTCCCGCTATGCGGGGATGTTATTCCCGTTTCCGCAAGCATTGCCCAGAAGATCCTTCTTGGTTTCAATTCCCTGCGGAGCGCTAGGTATGTGAAGGGTTTTGCCTTGACACTGTACCCGCACTCGTCTTACGGTTACTTTACTTCCAAGGTATTCTTGGCTTCAATTCCCTGCAGGTGCTAAGTATGTGAAGGGTTTTGCCTTAACACTGTACTCGCACCTGTCTTATAGTTACTTGGTTGCCAAGGTAAGGGGTATTTTCCCGCTTTTGAATCTTTTTGAAATTTTGAAATTCGAAGAGTTGGTGAAAGGATAAGAACAGTCCAAACTATTGAAACGTCGTCCGACGGTTTCTTCTGACTGTGTCAGGACGTGCAGGAAGTTATGGCGACGTGACAGTATATGGTCATTCCAGGCGCTTTTTCAGGCGCGTGGGCGCGAATTTTCGGGCCCGTGGCCGCGAAATTACTGGCACGCGTCCTTTCAACAGCTGTTGCCAGCTTGCTTTTTGCCACGTGTCATAGTTTCATTGCACCTGCGATTTCTCTCTCTTCCGCATTAAATTCATCGCATTAATTGCGATTAGTATATAAAGGGGGAGAGGGTCCTTTGTAATCCACACTTTCACTTTTCTCTTCATCTTCAAAACGATTTCCGGCGAATACTCACATTTTCAGTCGAGCGTTCTCTTGAAATCGTTCTCTTTTTCATACCTGCAAGATGTCTTCTGCTCACGATCTTGAGGCTACAGCCCAGGAGGCTGGGGTATACGCCGAGCACCCGTCATCCACGTCCGACAAGGATGACAAGAGTACTGCTGGCGAGTGCCAGTGTGCTCTGCCTGTCGATCTATATCAGTACATCGTCAGGAAGTTCATGCTCGAGTCTCTCGAGCCTGAGTTTCCTGAACCTCATCAGACGGTGTATGATGCCCCCAGAGGCAAGATCGGGGTATATGCTGCATTCTTTGTCTATGGGAATCTTAGGTTCCCTTTGACAAAGTTTGTGTACCGTGTCCTAGAGAGGCACGGTGTACACCTGACCGAGGTGCACCCGATGGCGATCGCGAAGATTCGCCACTTCGAGTGGGTGTGCCGGATTCTGGGCGTTGAGCCCTTCGTCGACCGCCTGATGACCTTCTACTCTTGGAGGTGCATCCAGGGGTGGTATACTCTGATAACCCGGATCAAGGGTTTGAAGATTTGCGCAACCGAGCGCAGTCTTCGTTCATGGAAGCGGGAGTTCTTTTTTATCTCCGCTCGCGCCATCCCCCTTGCCATGAAGTTCAAGAATGGGCAAGCACTCCCCAGCCTTCACGCCTCCAACTACCAGGAGGCGGAATGGTTCTCAAAGATATCCCGAGTCCAATCTCCGGTTTACCGCTTTGCGGAGTCCGGGATGGTGATGCTCGGGATGAGCCGGGTGTGGAAGGATGCGGAGGCGCAAAAGATCCCGATCGTCCTCGAATACGGTTTGAACTCTGTTCCTTACGGTATGCTCTGTTTACTTTGTTTATATAGGTTTGTCTTCTAACTGTTTTTCTTTTATTTCAGAGGGGAACGACTTGCAGTCGCTCCTGTATCCGCGGGAGGCTGATAGTCCCGCCCGGATGGGTACTCGTGTTCTAGATGAGAACGAGTTGCCCATCCTTGAACAGACGGCGGATCGGTTCGTGGAGGTCTACCCGCCAGGCCACGAGATCCTGAGCGCCAGGCGGCCAGGTAAGGCGTTATTCTACCCTCGACCCCTCAATGCTGAAACCTCTGCTGGAATTCCTCTAATCTTATGTTCTGATGAGGAATCCGCAGATGGTCCTCCGTTGGTGCGGAAGAAGAAGGCTGCCGGCGGGAAGGGGAAGGCGAAGGTGGCCTCCACTGCCGATCCGGTGCCTCGGTCTGACTCAGAGACCGAGAGCGAGGAGGTGGCGGGGAACCCCGGTGGTGATAAGACCACTGCTCCGGAGGCTGTGACTACTGTCACCTCCGGAGAGCCCAGGATGACAACGGTGAGCGGCGTGAAGAGGCCGGCTCCATCGGGTTCATCCCCGCCTGTCCGCACTTTTAGGCTCAAGAAAACCCGTAAGTACAAACTTTATTTTTAACTTCATAGCTTTCCATCATTAATACTTTTCTTTGTGCAGGCGTGGATGCTACCGCATTCCAGGGTGGAGCGGGGAGGAGTACCTCCGGACCCATGACGGTAGGCTTGGTCAGCCTACCTGAGGTGACGACCCAGGCGGCTGCGCCTGCCTCCGTTGGTTCAGTTGCTCACCCAGTTGAGCCAACTGTTCCAACTGCGATGACATCACCGCCGGCTGTCAGTGCCATATTTACCGCATCTTTCACTGAGCCGGCGGTTACTTTTTATGCGGACTCCGCAGCGGCGACCACGGTTGTGAGTTCACCTACGGTGAGTTCACCTCCGTTGGTTTCTACCACCGCGGCGGCCTTCACCATGCCTCCTCCGTCATCGGCAACGACGGCCGATCCTTCAGGTATGCATGGGGCTTCTCGCCAACCTCTGCCTCCTTCCCATCTACCTGACCTCTTGGACGGATTTCCCTTGGGTTCAGGTGATGGGTTTGGCGGCTATCGGCCTGTTGTTGACCCTACAGGTGCGTAGGGTTCTTTTGGCCTCTTTTTTTTTTTTTTTTTTTTTTATATATCATCTTTTCCTAACTGCTTTTTGTTTTTTGCAGTGTCGGATTCCAATGAAGTGTATGTTCCACGATGGAACATCCGCCGAGGAACAACCCTTCGCACACCTGTGGAGTGCGTGGAGTGGGCTCGTCACGCAGCTCCCAGTGGTGCGTTGGGGGAAGCCATGGCTAGCTACCAGGAGGGTAGGCTAACCAATGAGCTTCGGGTTCTCCTGGCCCGGATGCAGCCGCGCGTCGAGCTGCTTTGTCGTGAAAACGACAAGTTAAAAGCAGCTCGCATTCAAGAAGTAGCTCAGGCGCGGGCTGTCCGGGAGGAGAATAGGAGGCTCTCCGCCGCTGCTGCGGAGAAGGAGAAGGCGTTCTAGGCCCTTGAAGTTGAAGTTCAGGCCCGTCTCAAGGCCCGTTCCAAGGCTGCCCAAGCTGTTAACGAACAGCTTCGGCTGGCTAAGGAAACTGCTCGGAACGCAACTGAAAGGGCCACCAAGGCTGAAGCTGTTGCTGAGCCTCTACGCCTCGAGAATGAGGAACTTAAAGCTAAACTAGAGGCGCTCCAACAGGCTCATGATGCCTTGGCGATGGAGGACGCGAAGAAGCTCCAAGAGATCCTGGACCAGAGGGGCGTGCTTGACCACACTGAGCGGAAGCTAAAGGGCGTTGAAGAGGCTGCTGCAAAGGAAGTGTTGCTTGCCAACCTCAACAAAAGTGAAGCCGAACGCGCCCGTAACCAAGCTCAAGCCGCCCTCCAAGAAGCTCTGGTTGCCAAGGAATGGCTTCTTCGAGAAGCGTTGTCTCAGGTAAGCTTAACTTCATAATGTCTTTACGCTTCTTTGTGAATAGAAAAGGTTTTGATACTTGTATTTTTTCTTTTTTGTAGGTTGTGCATCGGGTCTTCACGGATACGTCTTATGACGATGCTATGAGCGCAGCCCTCAACGCTTCTCATGAGGATGGGGAAAAGGCCGGCTTCCTGCTTGGTCTAGGGTTCGTTGAGAAAGGCATCCCGCCTTCCAATTTCCCTTTGTACGATGTGGATACTGAAGCTGCTTATGACCAAGCAGTGAACCAGTATGCCGCCTTCCCGCATCCGGTGGTGGAGAAGGTAAACGAAGTTGCCGCTGCTGATGATGGGCTAGCTATCCTTAAAGCTTTCCTTGAACCGCCACACTCTACTGATGGTGCGGGTCCAAGTGGTAGTGGTCCTGAGGCTTGATCTTGAAGATCCCTTTCCACCATTAGAGTAGATTTTTATTTTTGTATAGCTTCTTTTGTATGCGGGTATGTACCCAGCAATCTTTGTAATAATTGAATTTCGATGGAATAAAGATTATTTGCCAATCCCTTGCCTTGTTTATTTCACGCATATTCTGATTTAACTTAGCAATTTCTTTAGTACTTAGATAATTTAACTTTTCAACGTGGTAGATAATAAGTTAAAGTTTTGCGTCCTCTTTCATGATTGTGCGGATAAGACCGTCACTTCCACTTAGTAGGATGGCTAAACTTTACCTATATCTGACCTGCGTGGAAGTTTTCCTCATCTTTTCCTTTGAAATTTTATAAGTGTTTAGAATAAGTTAACCTTTGAACGTGGTAGATGATAGGTTGAAGTTTTGCTTCCTCGTTCGTGATTGTGCGGGTAAGACCGTCACTTGCACTTGGTAGGATGGCTAAACTTTACCTATATCTGACCTGCGTGGAGGTTTTCCTCATCCTTTTGTTCGAAATTTTCTAAAGTATTTTGAATAAGTTAACCGCTCGATGCGCGGTTGTCAATAGGTTCGGTTTTCTCTCATGATTTGTGCGGTTAGGACCGGCACTTTCATTTAGTGGGATGACCAAAGGTTACCTATGACTGACCTGCGTGAAGGTTTACCGTTTTTTGGGTTTATGCGGGTTTTGCCGCCTTCCCCACGCAACGACTTTCTACATAACTATGCGGTGAGTACCGGCATCAGTGTTGAATAAATTAACCGTTCGACGCGCGGTTGTTAATAGGTTAAGTGTTCAGTTTCCTCTATCATGATTCGTGCGGATAGACCGGCACTTTCATTTAGTGGGATGACTGAACTTTACCTTTAACTGACCTGCGTGAAGGTTTGCCGTTTTTTGGGTTTATGCGGTTTTTGCCGCCTTCCCCACGCAACGACTTCTTTCACACTTATGTATGCGGTTAAGACCGGCATATCCGTGTGGAAAGTTAAGCATAAATGTAAAATCATCAGCGTCGATGTTCTAAGGAGAATCATTTCCATTAGAAGTGGCTCTGGGCCTTTTCTTTACAAATTTGGAATTGATCTACATGCAAACTGTGTAATTGAGCTCCCTTCCATGTTGTTGGGATGGGAGTGCCATCGAGCCGATATGCACCTGGTTCGGGATCTCGTTGTTTACGCAGTATGTAGTCTCCGGCATTGAAGCTGCAATTTTATTCGTGTTTTCTCCAGCTGGGGTTCTACACGCATCAGCCTGCTCAGCGTTCGTTACGCCACGAGGTGTGCGAGCGTCCCATCTCTGACAAATGCTTCGACGATGTCCTTTACGTCTGTGCATTCTTCAGTGTTGTGGCCTTTTGTCCTGTGAAAGTCACAGTATTTGCTCCGATCAGCATTGTGACGATGTCGGATTATTGGAGCCTTTGGCCATGGGAGCTCCTCAGTGGCGAATATCTCGGTGACGCTTTTGGTGAGTGGCGTCCATCTGGAGTTCTGGTTCGACTGTACGTTATCCCTTCCGCCTAACCGATGTTGCAAGCCGGATGAGGTGTCAAAGTTTACCCTTGACTGCCAAATGCCTAGCTTCCGCTTTTTGTTTAGTCGGGCGGTAAGGACGTTGTCTTCTCTTGTTTTCTGGGTGTAGAGGTTTGTGCTCTGGGGGAGATCTCTACCCAGTTGCTTCTCCGTTTCCGCAAAGCGTTTAGCTGCTGTCATGATGGCATCCCATGTGGATGGCATGCCATCTTTACCCGTTAAGGTGCGGATGAGCTCTGGGTCGTTTGCGCCCTGGATGAAAGCAGCGCGAACAAGATCTTCGCTAGTATTACCCAGACTTAGTTTCTTTGAGTTGAAGCGAGTGATGAAGTCTGGAAAAGATTCATCTTCCTCTCGAATGCATTTGAGGATTGTCCATTGCTCTTCGGTATACTTTCTTTGTTGGCTGAAGTGTTGGCTAAATTTTTGCTGGAAGTCTTCCCAATCGTAGATGTGGTGGACCGGTAGACGATCGAACCACGCTCTAGCTGCCCCAACAAGCGTCATTTGGAACATGTAACACCACGTAGGTTCCGTCCAACTACTGACGGTTGCCCCCGCTATGAACCTGTTCAAATGATCGTCTGGATCAGATATACCATCGTAAGTGCCGATGTTGGACATCTGTTTGGCACTTTTCGGGACGATTGCTTCCGCAATGTCCCTTGCAAATTTGGACGTTCCCGCCTTTGCAGCAGTTGGTGTAAATGTTTTGGAGAAGTCACGTGGGTTTCCACCTGCGTTTTTTGGTTTGAAGGTTTCTCCAAAACGCCTTCTCGGTTGGGAGTCCGTTTCCTTACGCTTCCCTTTCGCCCTATGACGAGGGTTTGCGTCACTATCGGATTCCTCCGAATCATTGTCCCAGTACTCTCCGAATTCCTCAGGCTGTTGGAGTGAACGTAAGCGTTCATCCAACTCGGCTTGGAATTCTTTTTGACGTGCTTCCGCCCACGCTTTAACTTCATCGAGTGCTTGGCGGGGGAGCCTCGTTCGTTGTCTCTCTAACTGGGTATCGGTGAATCCCAGTGAGCGATTATTTACTGCACTTGCCCCGGCTTGGGTAACCGGGGTAGTGTTCGTAAAAACTGTGTAGTCGCCGGTATCCCCCTGAGTAGTTGGGGTTGTGGTTACCGGAGTTTCTTTAACCATCTTTCCAGAAGTTTGAAAAAACTGAAAAGAAATGAAGTTCTAGCTTTTATGCACGGATGGCGCCAATGAAGAAACACTAATCGACCCCGGGCAGATTACGGATAATCTGGGGGTTAAATAGATGTTTCCCACGAGGGGTTAGATCCGGCAAAGATGGTTCTTCTGATAACCTGCAAAACAGACACCGTAAGCTCGTCACTGAGAAGGGAGGGGTTCCTCCTTGTGACCACCCTCCGGCGTGAGAATCAGACTAGATTGCTCTTGAATATAAATGTATATTAAGAGATTGCTAGAGCAAATATCAGGTATATGATGTAAGATACAAGATAAGATGAGATGATCATACCATTTGGGGTATTTATAGCCGAAGGTAGGTTTCCAAGAGGGTATAGCCGGCTGAATAGTATTCCTGTTCTACCAACTGTGGCCTACGCACGTGCCATGCTGGCAGTTGGTGGGTAGGCAGCGGCTGACAATGACCAGGCATGCTGTGTACTATTCCTTTTTCACCAACTGCAGGCTATGCACGTGGTATGACAGGAGTTGGTGAGTAGGTAGCGGCTAATAGTGACATACAGTACAAGAGCATGCTGCTCGCCATACTGTTGTCAATGGGCTGTCGTATCTCTGGTCAGATCTTTTGCCCATACCTCGTCAGGTACAGTACAAAAGATCTTCCAGTATTGTACGGACTGGCTTATTTGGGCGGGAGTATTCCCCCTCCCGCCTTTGTGCGGGATTGTTCCCGGCTTTGCTCATTCCTTCAGGTGACTACTAAATTATTGAGAGCTAAGTGCCTTGTGCGTGTAGCCTTGCTGCGCGGGTGGCCTTCCCTGATGGCTTGTATCCGCAGCTGCGGGAACAGGCGGAGTACTTCACCATTGGGAGGCATTTCCTGCGGGAACAGCTTGCGTACTGCGCGTAAGGACGTCACGTCTCTGAGCATGGTGGGTCCTGCGGATCCAGTTGGTTTCTGCGCAGACGTCTCTCTTCAAGGTGAGTCCTGCGGGTCCAACTGGGCTCTGCTGGGACCTACCTCTTCACTATATCATAGTATATATACTATCTTTTAGCACTTGCTTCGCTAACTTCCTTTTCTTCTTCTCACCTGTGTCACTGACACACTGTTCTTTACCATATTTAAGTAGTACGCATTTAATATGTCATATTTCATCAGTCAAAGCCCTAAATAAAATTTGCTATGTTTATTGTATTTCTGTAAATGACCTGTAATCCCTTCGTTCACTTTTAAAATTGCAACAGATGCATTTCCTTACATATGACATACACGTCGGGACTAAGCTGTGAGGAATATTATGCTTTG
The DNA here is from genome assembly GCF_021521415.1 of Bidens hawaiensis. Taxonomy (NCBI): domain Eukaryota; kingdom Viridiplantae; phylum Streptophyta; class Magnoliopsida; order Asterales; family Asteraceae; genus Bidens; species Bidens hawaiensis. The sequence goes on from NW_027492888.1 coordinate 101,415, forward strand.
ACGTGATTTAACGATGATCTTTAGCTACAACGTTATAAGGGTCATTGTCAAGTATGGCATGCGACACATGAAAGTCCTATGTAGTCAATATAGGATTTTTTTTATCCTGCTTAGATGAGAGGTTGCCATCTTTGTGCCTCACGATAACTAAGTTATACTGAATACACATGGCATGGTTAAACTTAGTTGATTTGTTTCTTTTGTCGTTTTTTAACCACTTTGGATCATGAACATATAGAATCAAGGGGTTCATATAGAATCAAGGGTGAGAAGCTAAAATCGACCAACTAAGTGAATGGATCAATAAAGCTCCATTAGAGTTTATGAATTAATATACATCCATTAAAGATTGCTAGCAATATTTCTACTAACATTCAAAGTTACTACGATTTTTATCAATATTCATCATAGTTTAAAACACATACCATTTACAACATGCGGAGTATAAAGTGAACGTTCATTTGTTCTTTCTTTATACCTTGTGTGGAACAAGCTACACAAGGAGCAGTCGCCGAACAATATATAGTTGAAGCTGCATATCTTTACAAAATGCATAATTAATTGCTTATATGTTTGCGAACACATTAGGGCTAACTTTAGTGTTTTAGCGTTTAGGCATAAACAACCCCATATATGACCTACTATATTAGGTTTACAATTAGTTATCAGACAGTTCAGCCATTGTTGGTTTTAGCGAGATCTATCCTAAGGCTAAGAACCAATAAAATAACAATCCTAAACCGAAGACAACCTAATAATATTTTTTTTCCGACAAATTGAAAAGATCCTAACCATTTAGTTTTTTTGAAAGTAAATATTTAAAGAACTTTGTATTTCTTTTATACCCATATTGTATGTTATATATTTACAAAAAATCCATTAACTAATTTGTTCATATGTTTTTTTATAAAATTTTATCTGTTTACCTAAACATTTGTAATTCTTATATTCCAAAATTCTTAAAATTGAAATAATTGTAAATAACTTATTTTGCTTTTTGTGTTCTTGCAATTATTGTGTTCTGCATAGATTGTGTCTACACATTTAACTTCCAAAGTGTAAGAAAGACTTTAGACACTTTATAAGGAAACCGAAGGTTGTGATGAGTTGCATAAACATAGGGATGTGATTGTATCAATTCTAGCACCAAATTTTTCAGTATGGTACGGGTACGGGTATCTCGGTAGATACCTGTTTTTGTATCGCTTTGCTTTTTTATTTCCAGATCTTAACAATCTTGAAACCGGTACCAGTATGAATAACAAACAACCTAAATTAGTCTTGGTACCGGTATGATCAGTACATGTAGATGTAACAAACAACATGTATCAAATTAGTACAAGTATCAAATTGGTCATTGATTTAGTGATCATTTGGTATTGAAGAACCCTAATCCGGTTATCGGCATTAAGTGATATGTTTGTTTGCTTAACTCTTTAATGTTATATTATTTAATATATTTTTTTTGGTACTAAAATATTTTCCTATTAAAACGGATCCAATTACAATATAGAGGCAGGTAAGCGGGCAACAAGCTGCGCCGCCACCCCCTTTTGAATGGCAAAACCGATCCTACTGAAAACAAAGTTATCGTTCTTCGGCGTCGTTGAGTTACTATGCACGACCCGTTGTACTATTTTTAAAAACGTAGCAGCATCGGGGGCAAGGGACCCAAATGTATCAAAAACAAAATGAATGAAGGCATGTTGATTCTCAACACACGCCTTCTCATGCTTAGCAATTTTTCCTACTTCTGCCTTAAGCACAGCCTTCCTAGCAACAAACCCGGTGTCCATGATCCCGACGAGAGGGGACACCGCAGTATGGTCCACACAAGCATGCTTCCCCTCGCCCGTCGAAACACAAGAATGTCCGCCGGTCGGAGAGTAGACCTTCCTTAACGCGGATCCGACAAGAAATTCACTGGAGACTCTTTTCTTGCCGAGATTCCCGCCCGTTTTAACACATCGCAAAGGACATCCCTGACCAAATCATGTCTATATTTAAACCCCGGGAGTTCTTTGCAATGAACCGCGTGTTCACCAAATTTATCTAAACAAACTTTACGGCAGACCGGGCATGGCTCATCTACTGGGAAGAGGGGGATCATTAGACGATATTTAAGAATGGCTCGGTACTCCACTGCTGACAAGTGCTGGCCTAACCATTCGATGGGGGTGATAGTCAAAAAGTCTTGAGCATGAGGAGCCTGAAGATATTCTAATATCACTCTTTAACGAGAGGACATGCCAAAATTTTCTCCCAAACTTTTGACGATTTTACTATAAAGGGCACTCGCCAAAGCATTTTGGGCTTTAGGGGGGCGGTGTCCTTATTAGTGAACCCGCCAAGATCAAGATCGGGAATAGAGTTGTGCAAACAATCCATCGCACACCCAAAATCGAAATCTAACCCATCAACACCACAATCACGCAAAATGTGGTCCTGTAACTTCCAAGATTGTGTTCTCGAGGCTACGAAAGCATAAGTGGAAACATCCTCAGCTGTATATAACCCTATACCACCAAAATTGTCACATCCCCATTCTAGGCCTAGGCGTGTGATCAATAGTTGGTACCACATTTGTAAATAAATCAGAGTAGTTGTTTAATGCGGAAGACTTTATAAAACATAAGGATCGATATTATAAATATTTACATTACAAAAAGACGAGACGAAAGTCTCGTTTTAAGTTTACTTGTTATAAGTTTTACAAAACCACCATATTTTAATATTTACACAAAATTATCCGAGCCATCGGATTCTTGAGCTTCTTCGTTCTTCAAGCTCTAATCTTGGTTACCTGCAAAATGTTAATAAAATACGTCAGCAACAAATGCTGGTGAATATGCTGACGCTAAAATATTTTCTTTACTTAATCGCCCCTCGAGACCACGTAAGCCTCGGCCCATATTGGCTTAGGAATAATCAAGTTAAACAATCATTATAAACTCGAGTCTCTACACTAGGTCACCTCAGCAAAACACCGCAGCGTTTCGACATACTTAGGTACCATAAATATACACAAGGTCATTCTCACTCGAACATACTTTGGTTCGGCCTATCGTGGCTGGAGGTCGTGACCAGGCGTGGTGCGATGTGCCCACCGCTTCCACATATGTAAGGATCCAGACAAACGTATACTACAGCCTGAGGGCTAAGCTCATACTCTTATTTACAATGTTTTTAGAGACACTTAGTCTCATGTAAAGTTTTACACATAACACGTTTATTTGAAACAAGTTTGTAAAAGTGGGGCGTATTCACCTTTTCAATGGGATCGGCTTCCAACACCGTCCGTGAGTTCTTCTCTTGCTATCTCGCACCTATAGTACGAGTATAACTTTTGTTAGTCGGATACACGATCCGGCTTAAGACCATTAGTTATCTCGATGAACCTTTAGTTCAATATCTCATTTTACTTTAAAACCTTTAGTTGAAAAGTAATATTTATAAACCTTAGTTTATTCATAAAACCCGACGTTTCTTCTTCTTTAAAAAACGTATTCCTTTCTTTATTATTTAAGTATACTCATTATACTTAAATAATATATTTTATAACAAAGAATATTTATATACATATATATATCTTATTTCTCTTTCTTTATTTTCTTTGTTATTTATTTATTTGTTTATCGAGAATAATATCGACTTAGGGTATTAAGCCTTTATAATATTTTATTATTATTTTGGTCGGGCATTATGCCTACCTTGCTTGGCTTAGAAATACCCTAGACACTTGGGCAGCACGTCGTCGCCGCTTTATCAATCACCTTTTCCACACTTGGCACGCTTCTCGAAACACTAACACTTCTCGGCACGCACTTCGAGATAATCGTCGGGATGTCGGGGCAACACCTTCTCTTTGCTTGGAACGTTGTCGGAAATTGGTACGTATAACGGGATAATGGTCACGGAAAACGAGGAAACGGGGCACGAATTTCGAGATAGATCGATGGCACGAACTTCGAGGTTTAGAGAGAGAGTACTGAGAGAGTAATGTGTGTGTTTTTGGTGTGATTTGGAATGAATCCGCAGCCCTCCTATTTATAGCCAAATTTCGACCCCATCGCGGTACGCGATGGGTCACTTGGCAGGCTTATCGCGTACCGCGATATAGGCCTTCTGAGTCATATAGTAGACCTGCCACGTGTGACACGTGTAGGCGCCGCGCCATGTGGCGACACGTGGCAGCAGGCGTTGCCACCGTGTGCTACGTGGCACACGTGTCACAGCATGTCAGATACCCATCGCGGTACGCGATGGGGCTCTCTTCTGATCCATCGCGTAGCGCGATGGGTCAGGATTTTCGAAGTTACATTTTAGCCCTTGAAGTTTGGAAACTGGCAGAATTAGTCCCTATACTTTGAAATTTTGACATTTTTGGCCCGATATTTACGTGATGTTACATCCTCCCCACCTTGAAATAAATCTCGTCCTCGAGATTGCTTATGAGAACAAGTGGGGACATTTATTTCTCATTTCAGACTCGAGTTCCCATGTGTACTCGGGTCCTCTTCGGGAATCCCATTTTACTTTCACATCACTACTACAAAAACAGGTATTTACTACGGCTAATTCCGTAGCAAATCTGTAGCAAACACTCATTTTGCTACGAATTTGCTACGGATTTGGTCCGTGGATATAAGTCTCGTAGCTAAACTATTTGCTACGGTTTTTAGCTACGGATTTATAATTTTGCAATGGACTTAGCTACAAAAAAAGACGTTGCTATTATAGCTACGTTAGCTACAGATTTTGCTACAAATATATTTGCTACGGATTTTTAGCCACGGAATTTTGCTATGTAATATAGCTACAGTTTTTTAGCTACAGAATTTTGCTACAAATTTTAGCTACCGAGTTGCCACATACATTAGCTAGGAAAGTTGCTATGATTATTGCTACTAATTTTGCTAGGAAACTTAGCTACCATTTTAGCTTCAAATTTTTTCTACGAATCTAGCTACGAATTTTAAAACTTTTTGCAACGAATTTTGCAAGCTTTTTGCTACAAATTTGGCCATGAATCTGTCTATAATTTTTCAACAATTTTGTATTTTATACTCTATTCCTATTGTTTGGTGTAGACAACACATTCAATATTCTTTAATTATGAAACATACTAAATATAAATATAGAAATCAAAACCATATAAAATAAAGTATCAAACGTATTCAAAAGCAATACAATAACTACTAAAATTTTATTGCTTATCAAGATAAACCCATATCTTTATGAAACATGTTTGTGACAAGTTCTATTACAACTAAAATCTGCTATTGCTTTTGAAGTATACCGTCGCACTTTTTCAATTTTCTTCATCATGGCATAATTCCTTGCATCGTTCCAACTTCATTATTTGTTCTTTTAAGCAATTCACCTACAACTAAATATAAAATCACATTAAAATATATAATACAATAATACCAAACACATTAGAGCCTCTTATTGCTAGTGTTAACAAATTACAAGACCGAAAAAGTCATAAATTAACATACCTTCTACCAAGTACAATCTAACACTTTGGTTAATCGTCCAAGCTCAATGCCTCATCAAATGTTATAGCTAACCCCTATATTGACCCACACAAGCAGAAATATGCAAGAATGTTGTATGTAAATCATTGGCTATTTAAAGTAATTAAAGTAATAAGCAGTTGCTAAGTTTTCCATGACGAAATCAAAACCATCCAAAGTTTGGGCTTTTACCTGTCAAGAAATATATAGGTGTTGTGCCCTGCTACCAGTTTCCATCTGTATTTGTTTTGCCATGTAGGACATATGTTGTCATTGAATTGTATCACTTCCACTTCATTCTGTCTCATAGTTCTTCCCTCTCCACTACTTCCTTCAACAAAAAAAGATGAGATGATTAGCATAAGTAGCAATACTAACATATGTACTTTAGGATGAGTCATTTTAGATTTATGCTACAAATGGATGTTATTTTATAAAAATAACTTATATATTAAATAGCACAGAACAACTATGTAGAAAACAAAACAACTAAAAGGAAGTTCTACAACAAAACATAAACAACTTTGTAACAATAAAAAGAAATATAAATGGTTTCTAATCTGTGTAAAAAAAAATTAAAAGCTAATCTCTAATATGTATATATAAATACATGCATTGTGAAAATATAGTAATCTTATATCAATTATAATTGCCTTATAGTCATAAATCTCATTTTAAATCAAAAGCCACAACCCACGAAAACGATGAAGCTAAATTAAATTGGTTCTAACCATTTATGTAAATCCCTTCAATTGATCTTTCATCTCCAATTCAGCCCCCATTTATTCACTTAGTTGCAATTCCAGCACACAAAATAAATTGAAATATATAAACGATAGTGTCCTAAAGAACCATAGATTTATAATCATCACCTTTGAATCCGGCGTCTCCTGCTGCATCCCCATCCCAATCGATTAATACACCTTCGACAATGATTTGATCATATTCAAGAACCAGGGCGTTGATTCTTGTTAGGATATGAATGAGATTTCTTCAGAAGAGGTGGGGTTTGACGGTTTCATAGGTTGGGGGAAATAATTTGGATTTGGGTGGAATTATAGGGATGAAAAATTTAGACTACACCGTAAAAAAAAGTTATAAATTCAATAAAAAACACTTTGATACATAAATAAAAAATGTAAACCATAATAAACTGTTAGATACTTCATTTTTTGTGTACCATTTACTTTTTGTTTTTTATATTTGATTTAATATATTCCTTCTTAGTTTTGTGTGATCTCAACTAACAATCTCTAGAAGTTTAACAAAAGAATTTTGAGTACGAATTGAATACTCAAATTTTGATTTTTTCACCTGGATCGGAATTTGAATTCAAAATTCATGGCCAGATGAAAATCGATTTGAATTACAAATTTCAGATTATAGATTAACATGTCATATTATCATATTTCATAATAATATAATACATATTTCACTTTTTTTAAAATAACATGTCAAATTATTAAATTTCAGATAAGTTAGCGCTTCAAATTTAAAGAAATTTTAATAAGTCTAATAACATATAACACGGTAATATAACAGTAACAATAGTAACAATGGTATATACAAAGGATTCTAGGTACTATATGTGAGCAATGGCATTGGCATTGGCGTTCGCTCACCATCCATGAGTTATAGAAATAGTCTAGGGAGGGATCATCAGATACAGCTAAGTGCTTCACCCATCCAGGGATAAAATTTATAAGTTTGGGACATCTATTGGTGTTCCAATCTTATACTCGACTATAAAACATGTCACAGACTCGTCCTAATACTAGTATGGTATATGTCGTGTATAAAAAAATTAAAATAAATAAAAATAGTATATGTCAGGTATAAAAGGTTTGGAATATTAAAAGTTTCAATAAGTACGTTTGAAATATATAAAAATTGTTATTGTGACATAAATCCTAAAAAAAATAACCTAATATTTCATATCATGAACATAAATCATATTTCAAAAGAAAAAAATAATTCGTATTTACTATAAAACTGAGTCTATTTGGTATGCGGTAATGAAATAGACGAGAGAATAAAGTTGATGGGGATAATGGAATTAATAAATGAATAAAACAGATTATTGGTACCATGTAGGAATATAAAGAATCATTAATTTGTGTTGTTTGATAGCCTAGAACTAGAAGAGACGAAAGAATAAAATACAATTGGTGGTGGCAGTGCCGACGGTGGTTGGAGGTAGCGGGTGGCGGTGGTCGGGGTAGTGGGGGTCGCGGTTGTGGGTGATGATGGTTGACTGCGGCAGGTAGCAATAGTGGGCGATGGGCACGGTAGTGGTGGTGGGTGTTGTCAATGGCAGGTAGTAGTGGTGGTTGGCGGTGGTGGTTAGCCGCACCGATGATGATGGTAGTCGAAGGTATTCATTAACAAACCAAATATGTGCAAATAGATAGAGAAGCGCGAGGAAAGATCCACAAATCATAATTTAGTTAGTCAAGTATGTACGAACTTCATCTTTTTTAAAATTAATCATGATTACTACTTGAAAGTAGACTCTCAGAATGAGCTTACCTTATCTTGAACCAAAATTGGTATGATTTTGGCTCAATACAAATGGTTGCTAAGAACACCCGAATTCTCCTACGGGTTTTAATACGAATTTTTTCGCGTATTTTTAAAATACTTAAGACTTGATTTTGCTACGGATTTTGCTATTAATTTGTTCAGGATTTTTTTAAATAATTATTTTCTTCGTTTTGCTACGGATTTTGCTACCGAATTTTTGCTACGGACTTATTTTCTTTGTTTTGCTACGGGTTTTACTATGAATTTGTTCTAAGTTATTTCTAAAATACTATTTTCTTGATTTTGCTATGGACTTTGCTACATATATGTTCAAAAAAAATTTAAATGCTTATTTTAGCAATTTTGCTACAAATTAAGCTACAGAATTTTCTATGGATTTCAGTTGCAGCGGAAGATCCGTAGCTAAATCATAGCTAAAAATGTTCGTAGCTAATCCGTGGTTAATTCGTAGCAGAAGTTGCAACCGATTTCGTTCGTAGCAAAAATTCGGTAGCAAATACCTGTTTATGTAGTAGTGGATTTTCAAGGTTCGTCTTTTAAATTTCTTAGTTTTCGAATCTTCGATTTTTATTGATCTTTCAATGAATTTTAAATTCTCGTTAATTTCTACATCTTTTAGTGGCATCGAAAGAGATTCGTCGGCTAAACACTTACGTAGATTCGAAACATGGAATACATCGTGTATCCCTTGTATTTCCCCGGGTAGTTGCAAACGGTATGCAACGGTACCAATTTGTTCGAGTACCTCGAATGGTCCAATGAATCGAGGACTTAGTCTACCTTTCTTGCCAAAACGGATTACGCCTTTCCATGGCGAGACTTTCAAAAGAACTTTGTCACCGACGTTGAATTCCAATGGCTTACGACGGGTATCGGCGTAACTCTTTTAACAATCACGTGCCGTCTTAAGTCGTTCGCGGATTTTCAGAACTTTGTCGGTGGTTTCTTGGACTATTTCGGGTCTAAATAATTGATTATCTCCAATTTCAGACCAGCACACGGGCGTCCTACATTTTCGACCATATAACGTCTCGAATGGTGCGGCTTGAATGCTCGCGTGATAACTATTGTTATACGAAAATTCCATTAGGGGTAAGTGGTCGTCCCAACTTCCACCTTTGTCTATCACACAAGAGCGGAGCATATCTTCCAACGTTTGAATTGTCCTTTCGCTTTGCCCATCGGTTTGCGGATGATAGGCGGTGCTAAGGTTAAGCTTTGTGCCTAAGGCTTGTTGGAAGCTTTTCCAAAAATGAGACGTGAAACGACTGTCTCGATCAGAAATTATAGATAACGGTACTCCGTGCAAAGCAACAATGTTGTTCACATATATACCCGCTAATCTATCCATTGAGTACGATTCATTGATAGGAATGAAGTGTGCGGATTTTGTTAAACGATCCACAATCACCCATATAGCATTATGCCGTCGAGCCGTTTTCGGGAGTTTGGTTATGAAATCCATGGTTATTAACTCCCATTTCCATACGGGAAGTTCGGGTTGCTAAAGCAATCCCGAAGGCTTTTGGTGTTCAGCTTTGACTTTCAAACAAGTTAAACATTTCGCAACGTGCGAAGTGATGTCCTTTTTCATCCCATTCCACTAGTAGTTCGATTTAAGGTTTTGATAAATTTTGTCACTACCGGGGTGCATCATATATTTAGACTTATGAGCTTCGTTCAGAATCTTCTCACGTAAGCCTCCAATGATTGGTACCCATATCCGGTTTCCCATTCTAAGGATACCATCGTCACCTTTGACGAGCGAGTCAATGGTGCCGTTACGTTTTTCATCGGAGATCTTGTTTTCATTAATCGCTTGAGTTTGAGCAGACTTGATTTGGTTAATAAGATCGATTTGAAGTTCTAGCCTTAACGCTCGGACTCTTTTTGGATTTTCGTGCTCTTTACAACTTAAGGCATCGGCCACTATGTTGGCTTTACCTTCGTGATAAACAACCTCGCAGTCGTAGTCGTTAAGAGTTTCCATCCAGCGTCGTTGGCGCATGTTAAGCTCTTTCTGTTCGAAGATATGTTTCAAAATTTTGTGATCGGTGTACACGATAAATTTTACTCCATAGAGATAGTGCCTCCATATCTTAAGTGCAAAGATTATGGCGTCTAACTCTAGATCGTGAGTTGTATAGTTCTTTTCGTGCACCTTAAGTTGACGAGAGGCATAGGCGATTACTTTCTTTCGTTGCATTAGTACACATCCCAAACCCGAATGAGATGCATCACTAAAGACAACGAAGTCTTCGGTACCTTCTGGCAAGGCCAGTATAGAAGCTTGGGTAAGCTTTTGTTTAAGTATATCGAACGCCTCCTGTTGCTTTGTTCCCCATTCATACTTGATATTTTTGCGAGTTAAAGAAGTTAAGGGAACAGCGATTCGGGAAAATTTTTCGATGAACCTACGGTAGTAGCCGGCTAATCCCAAGAAACTTCGAATCTCGGTTGGCGACCTTGGAATCTCCCACTTAGAGATAGCTTCAATCTTAGCGGGGTCCACTTGAATACCGTTAACGTTTATGATATGACCAAGAAATTGCACCTCATGTAACCAGAACTCGCATTTTGAGAACTTGGCGTACAACTTCTCGGTTCTAAGAATTTCGAGTAACGTTCGAAGATGATTTTCATGATCGTCCTTAGACTTAGAATAAATTAGTATGTCATCGATGAAGACGATAACAAATTTATCCAAGTAAGGCTTACGAATTCGGTTCATCATGTCCATAAACGCGGCTGGCGCATTAGTAAGTCCAAATGGCATAACGGTGAACTCATAATGGCCATACCTTGTTCGAAAGGCGGTTTTCGGGATATCTTCAGTTTGAAATTTGAGTTGGTAATAGCCGGAACGAAGATCTATTTTTGAAAAATAGCAAGCACCTTGAAGTTGGTCAAAAAGATCATCGATTCGAGGAAGTGGATAACGATTCTTGATTGTGACTTTGTTGAGGGCTCGATAGTCGATGCACATACGCATGGATCCATCCTTCTTCTTGACGAATAGTATTGGCGCTCCCCAAGGTGATGAACTTGGTCGTATGAAACCTTTCTCGAGAAGCTCATCTAATTGTTTCTTCAGTTCTTTCATCTCGGTTGGCGCGAGGCGATATGGAGCTTTGGCGATCGGAGCAGTACTAGGAATAAGATCGATTCTAAACTCTACTTCACGATCAGGAGGAATGCCGGGGAGTTCATCGGGAAATACATCGGCATAATCAGAAACAACAAGGACGTCTTTGATTTCTTTGGGTTTAGATTCCTCGGTGACGTAGGCCATGAATGCTAGGAATCCTTGATTTAAATATTTGTTAGCCCTTATCATGGAGATTAGGCTAACTTGGCCAGCGTCTTTATCCCCTTCAATTCAAATGGTTCGTTTATCTGGGGCTTGAAGTTCAACGGTTTTGCTATTGTAAAGAATACGTGCATGGTTATCGGATAACCAATCCATACCCAATACAACATCAAAACCAGCAAGAGTCATAGGTAACAATTGAATAGGCAAAACATAACTGACTAACAAAAATTTTCCATTTTCTAAGGCTTCGGTAATTTTAACAGTTTCGCCATTAGTGGTCTCGACGCTTAGAGTTTTATTGAGTTTGATTAAAGGTTCGTTTAATAGACTATAAAATTTATAATCTATAAAACTTAAGTTGGCTCCCGAATCAAACAAGACTCTAGCATAAGTGTTGTTAACGAGAAACGTACTGGTGATAGTTTCCGGTGTGTCGGCCGCTTTCTTCGTATCAAGAACGAAGACTCTTGCATTGCCCTTCTTGGGCTCGCTCTTTTGACCGCTACCACCTGCACCACCAGTCGCGGGCTTGTTCTTGGGACACTTGAAGCTAAGATGTCCCATTTCTTTGCAATTATAGCAGGTCATCTTTTTCTTCCAACAATCGGCCGTAGCGTGGCCGGGTTTGTGACATGATTCACAAAGTCGTGGAGTTAAATAGCATCTACCCCTATGATACTTCTTACAAGTTTTGCATTGTGGGATGCCAGGGTTGAAGCCTGACCTTCGTTGGTCAACTTCCTTACCCTTGAAACGAGCATTCCCTTCCTTCTTTGAGTCCTGCGTCGTCACGACTTTCTTATCTTCTTCTTTATTGCGGATCATTCCGCCTATCAAGTATCCAGCCAACTCCATCACGGAGTCAGCGGTTTGTGGCAAGTGCGATCTCACCATGTCACGAATCTCTCGTGGCAGTCCCCATATATAACGTGTCACTTTGCTGGATTCCGGGGTGACCAGCTGGGGAACCAAACGACAGTATTCGTGAAATTTTGTGTTGTACTCACGAAGGTTCGTTCCAACAACCTTGTGAGCCAAGAACTTAGTTTAAATTTGGTCCGTCTCGTGCATTGGACAGAACTTCGACATCAACAATTCTTTAAACTCGTTCCAAGTCATACTATACATCACCTCCCTTCCTCTACTCATCATTAACGTGTTCCACCACTCAAGCGCTTCGCCTTTGAACATCAGGGCGGAGTATTGAATCTTCTCTTCATTGGAACATTTACTTGTAATCACTATCGTCTCTATCTCTTCGAGCCACCTCACGGTTGTGATGGCTCCCTTGTCACCATGGAACTCTTTTGGTCCATAGTACTTGAAATCTTAAACGAACCTCCTCCTATCTTGAGTTTCTTAAATTCTTTACGAACTCCTCCATCAGCATTTGACTCATGCTCACTTTCTTCCTCACATGAAGGTTGAGTACGGGGTTTAGAAACAAATTTTCGGGAAGGATTTTCAGATTGAGTATGTTTTGTTTGTCTAGATTGTGATCTATTTTCAGATTCTTCCCTAACAGCCTTTTTGATCATTTGTTGAATTTGATTCATATATTTTCGGGGATTGGTTCCTCTTTCTCGGGACCTTTCCCTTTTGCTTCACGTTTCTCGGCTTTCATTCGGGAAACCTCTCGATTATCGCTTTGTCTAGACATTCTTTATCTTTTATTCTTTATCTGAAATTTTAACATATTTCTTTTCTTTAATATATATGTTTATTTATTTCACATTCATATACATATCATAAACGATATGTATATTATTTTACAACTTATATATCGTTTAAGCGATATATAAAGTCCTATCCTTATTACATATGATACATATATCACACATAACATACAAATTATTTTTAACACATAACTTCTTTTTCTTGAAAACATGCCACCATCATTATTCTCCTTAATCTTTCATGAATTTCTTCACAACTTTCGTCAGCTTGTTACATTTGTCAAGAATCTTGTCTCCTATCTTCTTCTTTTTCTTCTCATCAATATCAATCTTCTTTCTTAACTCATCCGTCTCTTGTAGGGCTCGATCCAAATGCTCCTCCTGGGACTGAGGTATATCGGTAGGATACCCGTATCTTGGAGGTAGGTCGCGGTAACCCATCATCACAATGTCGTAATGGTTCTTGGGATCAGGGTATGGAGATAGAGTCACATCGGAGGGATAATTGAAAAATGCCTCAGCTGCTTCATTTTGCTCACGGATTTCCTTGGCCTGTTCTTCAATGGATGGAATCTTACCTTGGTATGGTGGAATGCTTGTTGTTTTTCCCTTGAGTTCATGGAGAAATTTCATGTATGGGTCGACAGAACCATAGCTTGGGGTTGAGTGTTGTTCTTCCTCCGGTGTGGTTACCTCATTTGGATTTTCCGGGTATTCTTCCTCGGGGTCGGTTTCCTCTTCCGGTTCCTCTTCGGGTTCTTCTTCTGATTCATCTTCATTCATTGCCGGCATGCGAATCTTCTCGTATGGCATCGTTACTCTCATCTTGGGCTTGTGAGATTGCCCTTCTTTATTGACGCGAGAATCGGCAAAATCCATAGTTGAAGTGCCGGTATGCCACCTTCGTTGATCGGAGTGGCATTGCATCCAGTCGGATGAAGAAGATTTCGGTTCCTCCTTGATTGGTAAGTTGGAGAGGAAAGCATATGAAGGATGAGGATTCGATGGTAATTGTGTTGAACCTCCGGATGGGTAATATGGTGGAATTTCAGTCGGTTGATAGGTAGGGATCTTAGTAAGATGATATGTGGGTATTTTGGATGGTTGATACATGGGTAGGTTTGTTGGATGATAGCTAGAATGCCTTGGGGTTTGGTATGATTGATGTGGAGTGTTGTTATCTAAGTGATAGATTGGACTTGGATTGGGATTTTGGTTATGTTCTTCGTTGAAGAATGATTCAAAGTAATCCTTACTCATGATGTTTCTTGGAAACTTGTAATACTTCCTTGCTCTTTTTGCTTCATTATCATAATATTCCATTAACTTTTCATAAGACATCTTGATAGGTGGTTTAGAATGTAGAGAGGGAAAGAAAAGGTTATCAACCAATCTTATCCCTATTCAAATAAACAATAAAATATTTCCTATTCTCATATTCAATTCCTTTTGATCAAATATATGCTTCAAACTCTTGTGATCAGTATATATTGTGAACTTTACACCATACAAGTAATGTCGCCATAACTTCAAAGCGAAAATTATGGCACCTAGTTCCAGGTCGTGCGTGGTGTAATTATTTTCATGAACTTTCAATTGTCTCGAAGCATTTGCAATCACTTTCTTTCCTTTCATCAAACACATCCCATTCCCGTATGTGAAGCATCACAGTAAATGGTAAAGTTTTCTAACCCTTCTGGCAAAGCCAAGATAGGTGCATTGGTTAACTTTTGTTTAAGTGTTTCGAATGCTTCATCTTGCTTCGGTCCCCATTCAAACTTGATTGCCTTTCTTGTGAGTGAAGTTAATGGAACAACTATTCGAGAGAAGTCTTGAATGAATCTTCGGTAATAATCGGCTAAGCCTAGGAAACTTCGGACTTGAGTTGGTGTCTTAGGTTTCTCCCATTTGGTTATGGCCTCAATCTTTGCTGGATCTACTTGAATACCCTTCTGATTTATAACATGACCAAGAAATTGAACTTCGGACAACCAAAATTCACACTTTGAAAATTTGGCGTACAATTTCTCATTCCTTAAGGTTTCAAGTATGATTTTGAGGTGAACTTGATGATCGTCTTTGGATTTTGAATAAACAAGAATGTCATCGATGAAAACAATAACAAACTTGTCCAAGTGTGGCTTGCAAATCCGATTCATCATGTCCATGAAAGCTGCTGGAGCATTAGTGAGTCCGAAAGGCATAACGGTGAACTCATAATGTCCGTATCGGGTTCTAAAGGCTGTCTTGGGAATATCTTCTTCTTGCACTTTCAATTGATGGTAACCCGACCTTAGGTCAATCTTGGAAAAACAGCTTGCTCCTTGGAGCTGGTCAAACAAGTCGTCGATTCTTGGTAGTGGATACTTGTTCTTAATCGTGACCTTGTTTAACTCTCGGTAGTCTATACACATTCTCATCGACACGTCCTTCTTCTTTACAAACAGAATTGGAGCTCCCCACGGTGACGAACTCGGTCGTATGAATCCTTTATCCAAAAGTTCATCTAACTGCTTCTTTAACTCTTTCATTTATGTCGGTGCTAGACGATAAGGAGATTTGGCTATCGGTGAAGTTCCCGGTATTAAGTCGATTCTAAATTCCACTTCTCTATCAGGCGGGGCTCCTGGTAACTCTTCAAGAAATACATCTTGAAATTCGGATACGATCGGTACTTCCTCCATTTTCTTTGGTTCGGGTTCCTTGGTTACATAGGCCATGAATGCGAGGCGTCCCTTTCCTATGCAATGACTTGCTTTTATCTTTGAAATAATTCCTACCTTTCCTCCTTCTTTATCTCCGGTTATACGAATGGTTTTGTTATTAGGTGTTCGAATGTCAATAGCTCTATCGTTACATAGGATACGGGCTTGATTAGATGATAACCAGTCCATACCTATTACTACATCGAAACCTGCTAATGTCATGGGTAACAGTCGTACAGGTATGATGTGATTGGCTAACGAAATTGTGGCATTCTCTAAAGCCTCAGTTATTTTACTTACATTCCCATCAGCAGTTTCTACTTCATAATGTTTATCTAGTTTAACTAAGTGCTCATTTAATAGACAACAAAATTTATAATCTATAAAACTTTGGTTTGCACCCGAGTCAAATAATATTCTAGCATAAACATTATTTATAGGAAATGTACCGGTGATCACGTCCGGTATATCTGCTGCCTTCTGAGTGTCTAGCGTAAAGACACGAGCGTTTCCCTTCTTGGCATCGGTCTTCACCCCGCTGCCACTTGCGCCAATTGTCGCTGCCGTTGGCCTCTTCTTTGGACATTCCGTACTAAAATGCCCCTTTTCACCACATTCAAAACACACTACTGTTTTCTTTTTACAGTCTGCTTCGATATGACCCGGCCTTTTGCAAAAATTACATATAATGGAACTTAAAGGTCGTTGACATTTCCCGAAATGTCTTCTGCCACATGTCTTACAACCAGGGCAAGTATACATGAACGCTCCTTCCCTCTTTTTCTCAACTTTCCTAATCTTTTCTCCAACTGGCGTCTTGCTATCATCTCTTTTCCTTTCATCCCGATTCCTTATCATCCCATACATCAAGTACCCGGCCAACTCCATGGCATATTCCGTCGAAGACGACATATGTGAACAGACTAAATCACGGATTTCGATTGGTAATCCGTAAATATAGCGTGTCACTTTGTTGATTTCAGGAGTGACTAAGTGCGGTACAATTCTACAATACTCAAGAAACTTGGTGTTATATTCCTTGAGATTGGTTCCCACAACCTTGTGGTTCCACAATTTGGTCTGAATCTGATCCATTTCATTGATTGGACAGAACTTCTTCAATATCATAGCCTTAAACGTTTCCCAATCCAGGTTGTAAACATTCTCTCTACCCTTGATTCCGATCAGGGTATTCCACCATTCCAATGCCTCCCCCTTGAATATCTGGGAGGTATATTGAACCTTCTCTCCCTCTGTGCACTTGCTAATTAATACAATCGATTCCATTTCCTCCAACCATCGGAGGGTATGTATTGCTCCTTTGTCCCCGTGAAATTCTTTGGGGTTGTAAACCTTGAACACTTTGAAATCACAACCTTCGTTTATTTTGAGTTTCTTAGTTTTCTCTTGAAGATCATTTTCAGCAGTAGAGCTTGCATCACTCGTTTCTTTCTTTTTCTCGGTTTCCTTTTTCTTATCTTTCTTCTTTTCCGACTCTTTCTTAGATTCTTTCTTTGAATTTACCGTTTCACTTTTGCTTCGGCTTACCCTTTTACTAGATTGAGAAGCGGAACGGATAGGATCATTTTTCAATATTTCATAGATTGGGTTCACAGCTTCTTTTATTAGATCGCGAATACCGAGCACATAATCCCTCGGTATTGCTTGTATATTTTCTATTACAGTCTTTTCTTTGTTGTTGATTATGTTTTCTTCCTTGTTCTTTTCTAGCATAATTTCTTCAATGGTCTTTCCTTTATTGTTGTTTATTTGTGTTTCTTGATTACTGTTTGCTTTAGACATGCTGTTACATGAATAAAACAAAATTTAGGGAAAGACACACTTTATATAACATTATTTATGTTACATGAAGGAAACATAACAAACATTGATACACAACATGATATCTAATCCTTAATCCATTTCTAAACAAGATTTTTCATCTTGTCACATTTCTTAACTATTTTCCTTCCCATTTTCTTCTTGTCCACAACCTCGTTCCTCAACTCATCCATCACCGAATTTGGCGGGTTCGGATATCCCGTTGGTGCAGATGCAGCTGGGAAGAGATATGCATTTTCTTGTGGATAGAGATGCGGGTTCGCAACGTATGCGTGCATTTCTTCATCGGGAATATTAGTGGTATAAAATCCCTCGATAAGATTTGCCTCCTCGCGAATCTCCTTAGCTAGATATGAAGGGAAGTAAGGATTCTCGTTCTCTTCTTCCTCTTCGGGATCTCCCTCTTCTTCAGGATCTTCCTCCGATTCGTAAGGATTCTTGATTGGTAAGGAGTTAAATCTCTTTTTGTATGGCATGCTAACCCTCATTTTTGGTTTATGACTGGGTTCTGCCGATGTTGGTAGGGTCTCATATTGATAGTTCAATGGTGGTGATCCAAATTGCCATCTCCTTTTATCAGAGTGACAATTCATCCAGCTTGATGATTCCGATTCAGTCTCCTGTTTGATCCTGCTTTGCACTTCCTGTTCCTCGGAAGGATAATATGTGGGAATGTCGGATGGATAATACTGAGAATTGTTGTCGGTGGTGTCGTCAGAAATCTCTATTGGCATTTGTTGACTCCCTGGAAGATGCACGGGTTGGCTCCCATAGGGTATTACCGGATTGATTGGTTGATTGTGACTGAAAAAGCTAGTATAATAACTATTGCTACTCTCCATATCGGATGGTTCGTAGTTGATTGTCGGTTTTGATCGAATGGCTACTCGGTGTCTACGACCAAAGTAGTTAATATAAGACATCTGCACTTTTAGTTAGATTAGGGATAGGAGGTTTACCAATCCTATCTTATCCCTACGAATAATAATAATAATAATAATAATAATAATAATAATAATAATAATAATAATAATAATAATATTGGTTAAAGCCTGGGTACTAATGTTTAAATACCTAATTCGCTGAAATCGATGGCTCTGATACCAACCTGTCACACCCCGACTTAGGGCCTAGGTGTGTGACCACAGGTTGGTACCTGTTTTGTAAATATATCAGAGTTTATGGGTTAATTTTAGCGGAAGACTTTAGGTTGAATATAATATTATTTTACATTGAAAATTTACTCGGGAATTAAATACACGAGTATTAGTTTACAAATATAGGTTTCATATTACAAGGATTTGTTTATCAAAAACGGAGCCATCTTGTACGCACTTCTAACTTCATATCGACTCCAATCCTTGCTAATGCTACTTATGCTTAATTACCTGCAATGGGTTGGAAAAATACGTCAGCTATATGCTGGTGAACACGTACGACTCGATAAAACATTTTGAATGACAATTATAATACAATTATAGTTTTCTGTACACTCAGCAGATGCACGGCTACATCTGGGATTTGTACCACTACCCTATACACATACAAATTTTCTCCCGAGCTCTGACGCCCCTACAAGGAGAACTAGTTATGACCGTTAGCCCACGGCCACCTGGCCTTTGACTGATTAGGCTGAACAGTTATGTTTGGATCCAGACACATGTATACTCGGTCTGAGTTGCTTTTATTTTCTATCTTGTATTATAATGTTTTAGAGATCACAAGATCCCATGTAGACATTGATTGACTCGTTAAGACAAGCACCCGCTTGTCTCATTGAGTATAAATATGTTTTGACTAATAAAAAGGTTGACGTATTCACCTGTACCGTCGGTGTTAAAAACCTTGACTGATTGATTGAGTGATTGTGAATGATATTAACCTATACATGAATAGGTTCGTATGAATGTTTTGAATGATGTTAAGCTATGATTGTAAGCTTAACCTTGAAATCGTTTATCTTTGATTGTGAATGAAAACACTTGATTTTATGTGACGTTTGATATAGCATGCTTTGGCCTAATAGGTTCACCACGTTGGTAAGTTTCTCCAGGTAAGTAAACGGGTCCCTCGGTTGATTGGGATTTATACGAATTACTTTTCCTTAGGAAAGAAACTTACTACTAGTGATATCCCCCTTCCAGTTACTACATGCCCGTCAAAATAATTCTTTTGTTTAACATTACTTCATCATGAAGTAACGTCTAAGAAAACATGATTGTGAATGATTTGTAAAATACGATCAAGGTTAAAGGCCATAGTCTCGATTGATAGTCTAAGCTATAATTCAAATAACTTAAACGTAAACCCTACCTTAATGCGGACACTTAGATTGATTATAAGAAAGGCAGGATCTTGATCTACTTGCTTATTTGATTGCTACTTGATTATAACTTTGTTTCTTGCACGAATTACGAGAAAACAGCACGTCGGCTTGCTACGGCAACGGGGCACGCTTTCCAAGGCTATGTGTGTGTAAAGAGATGTGTGGTTGGGATGATTTGAGCTTATGCCCGTCACCCCCCTTTTATAGCCGGAATTGGACCCCATCGCGGTATGCGATAGGGTCTTGGTGACCCATCGCGTATCGCGACGCCGCCTTTTTACACCGCCTTATGCGGTGGTGACACGTGGCCTGTCACATTGCGCCACGTGTTGACACGGTGTTTGACACGTGTCCGGTGACTCACCAAGCCCATCGCGCTACGCGATGGGTTGACTGTTACCCCGTCGCGTACCGCGATAGGAGCAAATTTTCAGAATTTGCACTTTTGGTCCCTGTACTTTCTAGGTTAGTATATTTAGGCTTAAATTAAAGAGGGAGAAAGACGTGGTGTTACACCTTTTCCACACTTGGCACGCTTCTCGAAACACCAACACTTCTCGGCACGCACTTCGAGATAATCGTCGGGACGTCGGGGCAGCACCTTCTCTTTGCTTGGAACGTTGTCGGAAATTGGTACGTATAACGGGATAATGGGCACGGAAAACGAGGTAACGGGGCACGGATTTAGAGATAGATCGATGGCACTAACTTCGAGGTTTAGAGAGAGAGAGAGTAGTGAGAGAGTAATGTGTGTGTTTTTGTTGTGATTGGAATGAATCCGCAGCCCTCCTATTTATAGCCAAATTTCGACCCCATCGCGGTACGCGATGGGTCACTTGGCAGGCCTATCGCGTACCGCGATATAGGCCTGCTGAGTCATATAGTATACCTGCAACGTGTGACACGTGGCAGGCGGCGCGCCACATGGCGACACGTGGCGGACGTGTTGCCACGTGGCGGCAGGCGTTGCCACCGTGTGCCACATGTCACAGCGTGTTAGATACCCCATCGCGGTACGCGATGGGGCTCTCTTCTGATCCATCGCGTAGCGCGATGGGTCAGGATTTCAGAAATTACATTTTAGCCCTTGAAGTTTGGAAATTGGCAGAATTGGTCCCTATACTTTGAAATTTTGACATTTTTGGCCCGATATTTACGTGATGTTACAAAAATGGATAGGGAGAAAAGATAGTCTCCATTGTAAATCACCAAAAAAGGACCCCCACATACCACAATATCTTCAATCGTCGCTCGAAGCCCTTTGTCAAAAACAGAGACAACTTCTTTAACAAACATAGGCTGACCTGTTCGGAGTCCGAACAACAACTTAGCCACCCCCATACATGAGCAAAGCAAGAGAAGCTCACATTGAGGGTCACGCAGGCGAGAAAGGCATCTCCTTAGTTCCACTGCACGTGATGCTCTAGTAATAGCCAAACTACTGATAAAACCATCGTCCCGGCTAACCGCTCCTCCAAGGAGTTTCACCCCTAACTCCGGTACTTGTTCAATATTTAATATTGAAGAAGTGTTTGGTACAATGGTACTTGTTCAATAATAATAAGGTGGATAATTTATTTTATATATTAAACTAGCTTTAGAGCCAGTGTAGCACAGGAGATTATCTAAATATTAAAGTTACAAATAAAACAATATATAATATATATGGAAAAATGTATTACATCTATGCTTGTATTTATATCACAAAATGAAACTTAGTGAAAAAAATAATACATGTGCAAAAACATACTTAAAAATACTTCATCTATTTTAAATTTCATTCTCAGTATCATATATGCATAATTGAAAGAATTTTGGTTATGAAACGTTCTAGAGAATATTTCTCATAAAATAATAGTTTTGAACTACACCATGAAAAATATTTTGATAAGTTTTAGGGGGCGTCCCGACCTTGCCACAATGACAAAAATAAATAAATAAATAAATAACATGTTAACTCGTTCAATTTTGTGAATGTTTTGATTCACTTGGGCATAATTTTGTATGACATGCTCCACATACAACATTCTGATAACTATAAATGATAAATCAATGCTTACACAAATGCTTCAAATTTGATAAAAGTTAGAAGTATTGATAGATCTGGAGGTGGCATGTCTGAAGTGTTTGTCATTTTTTCTAAAATTTTAATATGGGAAAAATACTTAAAATGTGCAAAATTCCGAATCTTTTGACTATTTCCAAAAATGTCATTAATAAAAAATTCGAGACCCAATCACATTTAAAACTTCAACTTTCATTTGTTTTACATTTTCAAGTCAAAACTTTGAACTCGTAGCAAGTTTGACGATAAATCTATTTGCATCCTCAAATTTTTAAAAATATTCAGATTACTTTTTTTACCCGTAACAGATTTGAGCCAAATATAGTTAATTTGTACCAAATTTAAGTTCCAAAAAAAATCCCAAACAATTCTTGATAAAAAAAACAAGAAACTAAATATGATAAACTTTATTATATTTAAAAGTGATTAGTGCATACTATCCTTACAATTTAACACACTCACACACACACACACATATATATATATATATATATAGTTTACTAAATTAAATGAAGCAATAAATGGATAGATTTAAATCACATATTTATAATTTATAAAATTATATGACAACGTACAAAAAAATAATAGATAAATAGATTTGCTTATAAAAATGGATCAACTTTTAAGCATATATTTATAATTTAGTGATTAAAAAAATTACTTCGTAAAATCTACCTATACTAATAAAAAAAAATAATTCTGACACATGTCATTCTGAGGTTGATTCTCACTATCAAATTCTCTCCAAAATCACTTTCTATTGACGGAAAAGAAAAAAAATCTTGGTTCTAAATATAATATTAATCTCCATTGATTAAATTATTAATGCAATAAATTATATTTTAAACATACTTAATATAAAAAAATATTAATATAATAATTACGTGTCATAAATTTATTTTCTTTAAGATTGAAATGCGTATATAAAAGAGTTTATGTTTAAAAAGTACATTAACATTTAATTTTTTGAGACATCTTCATATTGAAGAAAGCTATAATAAACTTTTTTTTTTATTTTTAAACAAATATTTAGTCTTAAAAATCATAGACAAATCTTCCATTTTTTATATTCATTATAAGACTATTGTGATAGCTGAACAGTGTGTTTAGAAGGACAACATGAAAGTTGTTTAAAAAGGAAAATCTGGTGTCTTTTTTCTATGGTCGGGTATGAAACGTATAACATTTTTGTGAAAGACTTTTGCTACATCTCACATCGAATTTCTCATTGTTTTAAATGTTGTTTCCAGTGACATTGCTTCATTATTGTATACCGATAGTATAATAACTCGATCATTCTTGATTTAAAATTCAAAATTTTTGATGATATAAAACGACTATATTTGTAATACATTTTTTTACAAAATATAAAGAGACTTAATTATATATTTTTTTATTTGTATTAAATTATTTATTGTAATTCATACATTAATTTATACCGATAGTAGAATAACTCATTCTTGAAAATTATATTTGAAAATTTATACCGATAATACATGGGTTTCTAAAGCCAGTGAAAGCATTTTAGAGTTTTTGTTTTTTATTTACAATATTCAATAAAATACATGGTATAATATGTTAATGATAACATTTAAAATTATATTCTTTTCAATCTTTAACAAACACGGTTTGTTATTAATTTTTGGATTTCACCAAGTATGTTATGAAATATATTCTAACAATGTATAGTAGTATAATATGTAAATATTTATTTTTGTTAAAGTGTATAGATATAATATAATTTAGTTTAAAAAAATTTGAATAGTTAAATCATGTTATTATAGATATAATATAAATAAAGTGAAAAGGAAAGTGAATAATTATGATATATTAAACCCCTACATATTCCAAGCAGGCACAACATACCTAATGTACCCGATTGTACATGTATTGAAATTCAACAAAAACGAATATCGATACCCAAACCAAATAGGCTAAATTGATATGGGAACAAGTACAATACGAATACAACTACGGGTATTTGAGACAAAATATTCATCCCTACATAAGCATCTATTATTTGAACGCTTGAAATGATTCTAATGGTAAAATAGGAAAATATACCACTGTCAACTTTTGTTTCTAGTTTCATATATATATTTTTTCCAAAACGGAGATAACTTTTATACACTTTATTATAATAAGTAAACATAACTTAAAAAAAAAAGAAATTATATAATAATATTGAGTATTTTATCATCTTTATTTGGAGCATAATATTACCATAGTTTTCTAAATCGACTTAAAAAAGTCGATGTATAAGGATATAACGTGCGTAATTATTACTAGTTATTATAAAACATATGTTGCATGCATAATTATTTATAATATAAGTTGCATGATTATTTGTATAAGTTGCGTAATTAAAATATATGTTGCATAATTATTTGTATAAATTGCGTAATTGTTAATTATATATGTCATGTAATTGTTTTTATGTTGCGTAGTTATATATTCTGTGTAATCTGTGAGTTGTCTAACTTTGTGCATAATACTTGTTACTTTTGTATAATTATGGTGCAGACACATTTACCGGTCGGAAAACGATACGTGTCTTGCACTTGTGGTTTTGTAATCTTTATAGGATAAGAACCAACCAAGACACATACACACTACTCAAATTCAAAACTTAATGCAATAATAGTTACACTAGTACTAATATAAGGGTCGTCTTTCATTAAAAATCAGGTTTCTTGATTTAGTTGGCAACACCATAACCAATACCCATTCATGGAGAATCGGTTTAATGAAACCGAATGCTCACATGCATGTTTATGTTGAATAAAAAAACGAGGGTTTGGTGAATATTTTAAATGACAAATGTATTAAATATTAATATAGTTAATATAAAAGAACAAATATCAAACTGTATTTAGGCATAAAAAGAAAAAAAAACTAAAAACTAAATTGTAATATCTAAATTAATTTTAAGTTTTAATATGAAATATTTCAAAATTGAAAATTTTCAATTAAACAATGTTTATATATTTGATTTTTTTTATTTAATGGAAGTTTTATTTTTTCTGGTTTTAAATATATAATGAAAATTATTGTTTTTCTATTTTAATTGTTTTATGTTTGTTATATTTATGTAAGTTATCGAAATGATTAATTTTGTATTTTTCCAATATAAATGTATTTTTTAATTTCATACAATGAAATAAAAGAATATATTTCATGATATTCATGGATGCTCATACAAAATATTCATTGACTTTTTTAAACATAAGGTCCCTTCCTCATTGTTGATTTTATTTTCCTTAATCTCGATACATCCTACTATTCTAACACTTCGCACACTTTTCACATTAATTAAAAACTTAGTATTTCATCCTAACACTGTATCTAGTGTTTGCATCGAATATAAATTGCTTTAAACGTATAAATCGTGCAGAGTGAAAGAAAATAACGTGATGTCATTTTCATAAATTACTAAAATATTATAATTATGCTACAACATATTTTTAACCAGTGTAATAAAACTTGCACCAGAGTTTTACAAGCAGCCCCCAAATTTATTACGAGAGTTTGAAAATGTTGTGATGTAATTATGATAAAAATGTTGTAATGTAATTATGATAATTACAAGAATACCACCCCCTGGTTCTTTCTGTTAAAACGCTCAGCACATGGTTTGTACAAAGGGTATGTTGGTATGGAGGTTTTAGAAGCTTCTAGCTTCAATCTTTTAAGAAAAAACTCTCACTCAATAAAAAAATCTTGCTTGGTTGAATAACTTGAAGCTTTTAGGTCAGAAGAAAAAACTCCATAAAAAGCTTCTACTAGTAACGTTCAAAAAAAATTCGGTTTAGCATTCGAAAAATAATTTTAAAAAATTATAAAAGAAAAAATAAAAAAGTAAAAAAATCAAAATGTTTATCTAGCACTCTCGTTTTTTAAAAAAAAATCTCGATTTAGCCTTCGAAAAATAATTTAAAAAATTATAAAACAAAAAAAAAATTGAACAAAATAATCACTATAAAATATTATTAATATTAAGTTAGTTTTATTTCAATAGCCTTCCTATTCAACCTTTGAAGTGAAATCCTCATTCGGATAAAGATTTAATCATTTATTACAAACACATAATCACTATATCAAGATAAAATAAAAAATAATTAATTAAAAGTGCAATCCATTACTCACCCAACTAGTCTTGGTTTGCAGAAAAAACAAAATCCATTCAACATAACCTTTCAACTAAAGGTCAAATTCTTGTACATATGTGAATGTTTTTACTGCCGATTTTTCCATAAGTACCGGCCCCAATTCACAAATTCAACCACACCAAACTTCACTCAAAACAAAAACTTCATTTTCAACAAAACACAAAATGGAGAGTAGCAGCAATATGAGTTTAACAAACGATAATAAGCTCCCTTTGCCTTCACCTCCGCCGTTTAACTTGCGAAACCACATATCGGCCGAGCCGCAACAAAGGCCGATATGGCAAGTCATAATGGTGGTGGCGGCCGGTATCCAGTTTGGGTGGGCGTTACAGCTGTCTCTTCTAACCCCATACGTCCAACTCCTTGGAATCCCGCACACGTTTTCCGCATACATCTGGCTTTGCGGACCCATGTCCGGAGTGATCGTGCAACCTTTAGTTGGCTACTATAGCGACCGTTGCACCTCCAAATACGGCCGTCGTAGGCCGTTCATCGCTGGAGGTGCCGTCCTGGTCGCTATAGCTGTGTTTCTCATTGGCTACGCAGTCGACATTGGCGTGTCGACTGGTGATAAAATTGGAAAGACCTCGAAACCACGTTCGATAGTTGTTTACGTCGTCGGGTTTTGGATTCTGAACGTTGCTAATAACATGCTTCAAGGACCGTGCCGTGCGTTCCTTGCGGATTTAGCTGGTTCGGATTCTAGCAGAATCCGAACCGGGAACTCGCTTTTTGCGTTCTTTATGGGCGTTGGGAATGTTCTTGGTTACTCGGCCGGGTCCATGACCGGTCTATATAAAATATTTCCGTTTACTAGAACTAATGTGTGTGATGTATATTGTGCTAATTTGAAAACATGTTTTTTCTTAGCCATTGTACTATTACTAAGCATTACTATTTTAGCCTTAACCTTGGTTAAGGAAGACATTTACCAACCCGAAACCGTAGTGGTCGGGGAAGAGCAGAAAGACACAAAGACGCCATTCTTTAGCGAAATGTTCGGAGCCATAAAGTCGCTTCCGCGGCCAATGTGGATATTATTACTAGTCACATGTCTTAACTGGATCGCTTGGTTTCCGTTCTTCATTTACGACACTGACTGGATGGGCAGTGACGTTTACAGAGCGAAAACTAAAGATAGTGGCTTGTATAGTGGTGGTGTGCGCGCTGGGGTGCTCGGGTTGTTGGTTAACTCGGTTGTGGTTGGTTTTGTGTCGCTCGGAATAGAGCATATCGGGCGGGTTTGTGGCGGTGTTAAGAGGCTGTGGGGTGGTGCAAACTTGCTTCTGGCTGTGTGTTTGGGGATGACTGTGTTGATTACAAAGATGGCTAATGATTCAAGGCATTATACGATGGTTAATGGTGTTGAGGTTCTTAAGCCACCGTCCTCTGGTGTCAAGGGTGGTGCTTTTGCCGTTTTTGCTCTTCTTGGCATTCCACTCTCGGTCAGATAATTAAATTAATTAATGCTATTTTTTTATTTTTAATTTAAGTCAATGAATTTAGTTTAGGTTTTAAATGCTATTTAATACGGTAAATGACTAAATGACATATAAACATTCTCAAATATGTCAAATATAAAGTTTTAGATAATAATGAAAAAGTCATAAAAGTGTACAATGAATGATATGGTATCTTTTGTCTTTACTAAATGAATTTAATAGTAGTTAATTGTAATTCTATGTTTATTCAGGTGACATTTAGTGTTCCTTGTGCTTTGACTTCTATGTTTTCTAACGACTCCGATGTAGGACAAGGTAAAAGTAACAAATTTTGTCATGTTCTATACAATATTTAATTAAGTTGTAACATTTATTTTTTTTGTTGTTCAGGTTTATCATTAGGACTTCTTAACCTTGCAATTGTAATACCTCAGGTATGACCATATGTTAACAATCTATCTTTATAGCCAAAGATGTAACTTTTACTAGAATGATCATCATTTATATCTAATCTTGTTCGCAAACATTTTATTGTTGTTACAGATGTTTGTATCGCTAGTAAGCGGGCCATGGGACAAAGCGTTTGGGCATGGAAACTTACCAGCATTTGTTGCGGGAGCAGTTGCTGCTGCAATAAGCGGAATATTAGCACTTACTCTACTACCATCACCACCTCTAGATGTGGTGCTTACAAGAGTTTCTGGTGCCGGAATGCACTAAGATTGTATGCTGTTTTCAAATTTACAAAGTCTAATTATGTAATGATTTGCTTAAAAACATGTTTGTGGCTAACGTAAGTTAAATTGCCCCAAAAGAGAGACAATAAATTGGTACTTTGTTTAATATATGTTGAGTTTTCAATTTTATTGTTGTGTGTGTAACTTGTGTTTGAGAATTCGGAATGTACCTAAATCGTCACACAACGAAGATACAACCACATCATAGATCGAGTAGTACTCTCTAGGAAGGTAGTAATTGTTATGACATTAAGTCAATCTCTTCTTTTAGGGTGAGGCTTTTCTTAATTGGCTCCTTGTTGCATAACGACACGATCTGATAGAATCTTCATATATACAAGGTATTTTGATTTTGTTTCTATCCATGTGTGTAGCGATGGTGCAATGCCGGAGTTCATAATACATATTGTTGTGTAGACTTTAAGCTTCGTTGTAACCAAACACACAATCACATAACATACACTTTGGAAAAGACTCAGACAAGTGAACGCTGGTGATTATGCATCTAGAGAAGTGGGTTTTAATTTATAAACACTATTGTCAGTGCGTGCATCGCCAATGTTTGTACAGAGAAATAATTATTACGTCAATAATGTTGATTTCTCCTTATATAGGAGTTACAAATTTAAGGCAAAGTAAATTTGATCTCGCTAATGCGATGGCTCCTTATTGCGTAACAATGAGTGTCAGATAGAATTTTCATATATAGAAGGTATTTTGTTATTGTGTCCAACCATGTGTAGCAATGGTGCACTATTGAAATTAATAATGCCTATAATTGTATACACTTTGGAACTGCTATCTATGCAACTGAACACATAGATTGACACACAAGCGAACCCACTATAAGGGACTCGAAACACATGAAGGCAAACTGATTTGGGCGGATATGTGTCTTCTAGTTATATTATTGTGTGCAGTGAAGAAATTGTGTGTAGGGAAGTTAATTATGTGATTAGGTCAGTTCATATGACCTAGAATCATATGTTTAAAGCAAAGTATATATGGGGCTGGAGAATTATATCTTGGCTCCTTGTTGCGCATCACCAAGTGTCTGCCAAAAACTTCAAAGATACAATATACAATTTTCATATATACAAAGTATCTTGTTATTCTGTTTATTCATTTGTGTATCATTGTTGTAGTATTTGAGTTGATAATGTCTATAACTATATCCATTTTGAGACTTATATATAGCCCCCTTTATTGCAACTGAACACGCGGACACAGCAATCGCACATTGGAAGAGACTCAAACTCGTGAACACACACGAATTCAAGTGGATTGATATGTATCGATCTATTAACTAATTTTCCATATTCGTGTATAGCGATCTATTACCGAGTATGTACATATCTATTTAGATTACTCAATTAAATTAGGTGTGCGAAGATTGAGTTATTTGAATGAAAAATTTTAGTTTGTTATATACGTGAAGGTTACACACACACATATATATATATATATATATATATATATATATATATATATATATATATATTGAAAATTTTAAAACCATATATTATAAATAATATATCAATATATAGTTTTAATCATGTGATTAAGAGCATCTGCAATGAAGGAGGTCAAAAATCTTTTCACGTCACACTTACCCAACCATTACCTTTCAAAATTCTTTTTATCTTTCTAGCGCAATGAACTTCTATATTATTCACTTTCCATCTCAGTAAGTTCTATTACTTCTCCAAGGACGGTCTTTGAAAAGAGTATTGCTTTATGAACAAGCTAAGTCATTGGCTTTGTCACTCAGTCACCTCCACCTCAGCATCCTTAGATTGAAATCCCATATTGTGTATATATATATATATATGTAAGGTGAGATCCGGTATAAATATAATTAACATACGAAACATACAAATAAACAGAGTACTTACAATTTTAAATTAGAGTAATTATGTTATAAAAAATAATGTAGGTAATAATAAGTACTCTAGTTTAAAAGTTATAGTGTAATAATAATTATTATAGTGTTAACATAATTGATAATTACTTTAGTTATTTGTATACTTTTCACAATAAAAGTCATTTGTATTTGATTCAAACCCTATGTATATATGCATCACGGTTCATATGCCTACTAAACAACTTTTTTATGAATTACTCTTCTTTAAAAGAAAAGTAAAAGATTGCTTTTATTCAAGTATATTTCATGAATGGTGATATATTCTTCATTCTTGTAGAGTACTTCAAATGTGGTGAACAAGCGGCGAGTTGGTTATTAAAAGTTTAAATCGAGGTTAGACGAGCCTGATTTTAATCATAAGTTTGAAGCCCATTTAATTAATGAATACAAACTTGAGCTTCATGTATCAAGTTTGACTAAGCTCGCACTTCGATGTGAGTTTATATAATATAAAATAAAACGTGTATAATAAATACTATTACATATACTTTTGTAACAACTAAACGATCCAAAATGAAACTTGCACAAATGGCCGGGTGTGCTTTGATCATATTGCAAGTTTGGTGCTCAGATTTTAAATTTGCGAACTTAGTCGAAAGACTTGTGAGAGTGTTGCATGTTTAATCCCCGCCATTAATTCCGATTGGTTTTTAACGGAGAAATGATGTTATGTGTCATTCACGTGAGAATCCAAGATATTTAACGGGAAAAAGAAAGTATCTTCCCTCTTTGTAGGGACTGAACATGCATACACACTAGAAGAGACAAACAATGAACACAAGCGAACCTTGCTAATATATGTATCTAGCAAAGTGGATATTTTATAGGTCATGTTTAAAGTCCCGGATCGATAATCAAACACGAAGTAACGGACAACTCTCGTTTATATTAATAAGAAAATCTAACTCAAAAAACTGATTACACTCAAATCCTAACTCGGTTTGACTCTTGATGAACCCTAACTCGGTTGCATCTAGATGAACCTTAACTCTGTTACATCTCGTGTGTGTCTCTGATGAACCCTAACCGGGTTGCATCTCACACCACCACTCTCTAATGTCTAACCATACATCAGTTTATATAGGACTAACCTAACTTGCTAGCCAAGACATTACCTATTATAATTACAATACAATTAGGAAACATAACGTAATTAGGAAACATAACCAACTATGACCGACTTGTCATTATTGGCCCCTCAAGTTCACTGACTTGTGACTTGTAGTCCGAAATTACTTCCAACAATGTTCAATGTTCGTGTGTGTATCAAAGGAGTCTATAGGAGGGCAGTATTTGTTGAGCCATTAAGTCAATTTCTTCTTACTTGTCAAACCATTAAGTCAATCTCTTCTTGTAAGTTTAGACTTATATCTTGGCTCCTTGTTGCATAACGATACGTGTCTCTTATAGAATTTTCATATATATACAAGGTATTTTGTTATTGTTACTATCCATGTGTGTAGCGATGGTGCAGTGTTAGAGTTCATAATATATATAGCTTTTTACACTTTTAAGACTTGTATATTTTTATCCCTTTGTTGTAACTGAACACACAATCACAAAACATACACATTGGAAAAGACTCAAACAGGTGAACATCGGTGACTATGTATCTAGAGAAATGGGTTTTTATTTAAAATCATTCTTGTCTATGTGTGCATCCCAGAAGTTTGTACAGAGAAATAATTATTATGTCAATGATGGTTGATGAGTTATAAATTTGAGGCTAAGTATATTTGATCGACCAATGTCATTGCTTCTCATTGCGTAACAATGAGTATCCGGTAGAATTTTCATACATACTTGGTACCGAAGTGCAGATTTAGGATTGAATTTTTATGCATCAGAGATTGATCGTCAGTCCCTATTGTCGTTGTACAACGGGGACTTTTTTTTAGTTACTAAAACTACTATTTAGGACTAGGTATTAGTCACTGGCTGGAGAATGGTGAATCAGTCCCCGATAACCATTAGCAACTAATTGCGGAATATCAAAGACTAATTTTTCAGTCCCAGATGCTAATCTTTTTTGTAGTGATATATATGGTGCACTGTTAGAGTTAATAATGTTAATAATTGTATACACTTTGAAACATGAAAGGACTCAAAAACATGAAGACAAATAGATATGGGTGGATATGCATCTTCGAGTTATATTCTTGTGTTTAGTGAAGGAACTATATGTAGGGAAGTTAATTATGCGATTAGGTCCGTTCATATGACCTAGAATAGTGTGTGTGAAGCAAAGTATGTAACGGGAGACTTATATCTTGGCTCCTTGTTGCGTGTCAACAAGTGCCCGCTAAAAACTTCAAAGATACAATATAAACACGTGGACACAACAAGCGAACACATTGGAAGAGACTCAAACAATGAACACACACGAACTCAAGTGGATACGTATCGATCTATTAACTAATTTTCCATATTCGTATGTAGCAATCTTTTATAATGAGTATGTAAAGATCTATTTAGCTCTTTCTTTGGCGTTTTTCCTTTATGACACCTTGGTTGTTGTTAGGTTTGATCCCAAAACCGGGACCATATCTCTTCAATGTTCAAATCCTATAAATTGTTATATAATTTTATTTTATTATTATTATACTACTACTAATACTACTGCTGTTGTTGTTGCTGCTGCT
The DNA here is from genome assembly GCF_021521415.1 of Bidens hawaiensis. Classification (NCBI taxonomy): domain Eukaryota; kingdom Viridiplantae; phylum Streptophyta; class Magnoliopsida; order Asterales; family Asteraceae; genus Bidens; species Bidens hawaiensis. The sequence continues at coordinate 134,319 of NW_027492888.1, forward strand.
ACGACACCATCACCGCCACCACCACCACCACTACTACTGCTATTATTATTATTATTATCTACCTTTATTTCTTTAAAGAAATGAAATTTTGATCCAACCACTAAACAAATTATCGTTTCTAGGACTTCAAAGTGGGTGCTCGCATTAACGAAATGTTAGTTTAATATTTATCATTTTATCTATGTTTTAAATTTCTTGAACATCAATTTATTTATAAATTTAGTTCAAACTAACCTCACAAAATGAAGAAATAAAAAGGTCGAATATTTTTGGGTCATTTTCACTTCTATCAGGAAATAAAACTGCAAACAAATAGTGAATTAAAACATAGAATCCGTAAGTAATAATTTTAATATTCTATGAGTTTGTGATGGAGTGCTAAGGAAGAGATTTGTTGTTTCATGTGATTCAGGTTTGATTTCTGCATTTATTATTTAGTTTTGACGGCGCCAGGTGATGATAAGAGACTAAGTGAGTAAGTTGTGTTCGCTAGTTGGATCCTTGAACTGAATGGGTTTTACCTCATTGCATTGTCTTGTCTTTGAGTTAATGTTCATAGGCGTTAGCCTTAAGTGAGGGTTTTCTTCGGATCAAAAACCAAGTGTATCCCAGTATGATACATTTATTTAATAGCTCGTTGGTCGTTCAAAATGAAATAATTTTAATATAATAAAATAGGATATGCATTATTTATGTTCTTTCCTATATCTCCTACTCTCATTTTAGTTTTAAGTTATTTTTATAATTTAATGCAAATTTAATTTAAAAAAAAAACACAATGTTACAAATATCTCGTTAAATCCTTTATTGCATGAACGATACTGAATACATTTATATTTATCATTTACCTTAAATCTACATCTACATATTCTAATAAAGTAAAATAATTATGAACACTTGTCATGTTGGGGTTAATTCTCACAATTTTTTTCCCTCCAAAACTAAGATTTTAATTAACCTTAATATATTTAATAGATTAATATTTATTCACTTTTCTTTTACTCTCTATTTATATTATATGTATACATTTTTATAAAAATAAATATTAATATATTATTTTACTATATATTCCAAAATAATTGGTGAAATTCAAAAATCAACAATAAACCATGTTTGTCAAAGAATGAAAAGAATATAATTCAAAATGTTATCATTAACATAATATACTATGTATATTGTAGAAGGTTGGGGAAAGGAAAAAAAAAACAAAACTTGAAAATGCTTTCATTTTACAAATATATGTTACTTTATTTTTTTGGTTAATTTAGTAAACTATATATTTGTTAAAATATAATGATAATATATATCAATCACTTTATGACATAACAAAGTTTATCATATTTAATTTCTTAGTTTTTTTATCAAGAAATGTTTCAGGTTTTCTGTGGAACTTAATTTTGATTTTGTGGGTCAAAAAGTTGGTAAATAGATTATTTGGTACAAGTTAACTACATATAGGTCAGAATTTTTTACGGGACAAAAATGGGAAATCCGAGTATTTTTAATAGTTTGAGAATGCAAATAGACTTATCGTCAAATTTGTTACGGGTTCAAAGTATTGACTTGAAAATATCAAATGGATGAAACTTAGAATTTTAAACATGATTCGGGTTTCAAATTTATTTTCAATGGCATTTTTGGAAATAGTTAAAGGTTCGGGATTTGAAAAATTGACTATTTTCCTTCGAATGCTGAAATTTAAGAAAATATTCAAACACTTTCAACATGCCAACCCAGGCCTATCAATGCTTATAACTTTTATTAGATTTGAAATATTTGTGTTAGCGTTAACTTTTCTTTCAATTGTGATCAGAACGTTATATGGGAAACATCTCATGCAAAACTATGTTCATATTAAGCAAAATATTCACCAAATTGAATGGGTTAACATGTTATTTTTATGTTGTCATTATGACATAGTCGAGAAACCCCCTGAAACTTATCAAAATCTTTTTCATGGTTTAACTTAGAAAAACATAGTTCTTGAAAAACATTCGCCGTTACAATTTAATGTTCTCATTTTCTTTGATGGGTGGTAAATTGATAAATATATTAATAAGGGTAACGCTCCTTCTGTATTTAGGCTAAGTGGTTAGAACTACTATCGTATTAGAAGTCTTATTTCCTAACCAAACTTATTTCAATTATACGTATATGAAACTAAGAATGAATTTTTTAATAGAAAGAGCGTTCCCGGGTACATTTTGCACATATATTTTTTTATTAAGTTCATTTAAAAAAAATCATTTTGTGATATAAATAAAATCAATTTATGTACACATAGTATAAATACAAAGATATATATAATACATTTTTTCATTTAAGTTCCGTAATTATTTGTTTTACTTGTAATTTTGTAATTTGAATCATCCCGTGTGTAACACGGGCTCTAAAACTAGTATGTATAATATTTAAGAATTAATAGCATTTAATTTATCAAAAACATATAGAACTGAAATAAAGTTTACGTGCCTAGTTTTTAATTGATTGTTATTGTGTTTATAATATTTAAAAATTCGTACACGTCCAGTTCTTATTTATTAACTACCAATAAACTTTAAAGATATATTCGAAAGATCATATTACAATTGAGAAGCATATTGGCGGGCAAATCATTTCTATATTAAACCCTTGTTTGTTTTAGCACATCATAAAAGACATCCCTAATTAAATCATGTCTATATTTAATAACTAGCTTTTGAACCCGTGATTACACGGGATTTGTCAAATGACCGAAATTTAGGTATTTAATCATATGAAACTAGTTTGAGGCCCATGTATTACACGGGTAATTGATGAAAATTTTGTACTTTAACCAACCATTAAGTGAAATATAGTTAACAAAATGATCATATATTTTATAGAGTTACAATTTATATTAAAATTACATAACTAAGATTACACAAATATGTTACAAATAAGTAAAACAGTCCTTGTACACTACATTTGTAATTGTCCGTGTTTATCACAAATCAAATCTTTAGTTCATGCCTACTTATAACTCTTAATAAGTTAGCATATAGGTATGTTTATAACTCTTGATATCGCCACATATAATTATCCGTGTGATCAGTAAGATTCTTTAAGTACATACCAACCCTAGATAAATGATAATATATCGATGAAACTAACAAAAAAATATTCTTATACGTAAAATATCATGCATGTTAATCAATTATAATATATATAATTTCATTTGAGATCATGTGATCATATTTATCTTAACATGATTATCCAAAAAACAGATTACCTGAACTTTGATGATATAGTCATCCTTATAATTTTTAAAATTTAAAATTGATTGATCATGATAAATTTGACGTCATTAATATTTTGTGTATAACAAATATTTACTTGATTTTATATTTTACAATTAACAACTGTATAATCAAGTAACATATAAAACCGGAAATTAAAATATAACAAAATAATTTTTTTTCATTCCATATTAATGGAAAATGACAAAGACATATTATATTCAAATAAAAGTGATTATTATGAGTTAGTAGAATAATAAAATATTTAAAGTTGTATAAAGGGAATGTAGTGGTTCTTACTTATAATAGTTTAAAGTATTGGATAAGGAATGTTTAAATTTTGAATACTAATCCCTTGTCATTTGTTAATATTATGTGAGTTGTTGGAATATTTAATTAATCGATATATATATATATATTATTAAGTTATAGGGAAAAAAACAAAGATTTCGGATTTGTTGGAAGCATGGTAAATGACTTTTAACCGGATTAACTATTTTTTTAAAATTAATGTGAAAATATATGTTCTGAAGCATTTTGGTCTGAACTATAAAAGAATATCTTGAAAACTAAATATTGATTTTTTATTGCTAAAACTCTTTATACTACACAAAAAAATCATATAAATAAATGACATATACTTAATATAGTAAATCGGTATACATATAGATTATAAATATATAATTCAACTTCAATAATTTAATACTAAACACCAAGATATATAATAGGTATTCTCTATGTTTGCAATATTTATACAAAATGTTTGGAGAAAATTAAGAAAATACACATTTCCCGAGTTTAAATGTATATGAGAAGATTTTAAATCCAAATTTGAAACCAATCTTATATAAAAAAATATGCATTGTTGCTAGAATCCCAGTTTAAAAAACAATTTATAGTTTATCATACAAATCCAAATTTTTCGACAATAATGCACATTTATTTGCTTTAATTTGCAATTACCTATTACTTTAAAATTATATTCTAACAAACATGCAACGTCAATTTTAATATTTCCTTATTTTCTTATTTCACAATTTATGTTAATGAATGAATCAATTAGGATTTACATATAATAAAAACAAACTTGAATTCATATATTGACATAATTTAAAATATAAAGACCATATATTGAAATAAGTGAAAAGTATGTGAGGAGGGCTATGACGATGACAAGTGGCAAAAATAGGTAGTCTTTTATTAAAATAGATATATTTAAGGTTTTCTTTTGAATTTAGAGATTACTTTTAATATTATCCCACACTTTAAATGTTACATATTTAAATTATAGATTTTCTTAATATTAAAGTAATGTTTCAGTATGACATAAAATCATGTATTGGTACCTAAATATATTAAAGATGTTTTATATGATTAGTACGAATGTAAGTTAAATAATGTTTTATAAATTGTAAGATTATAAATATTGTATTTATTCAACGAAATTTGATGTACACACGTAACTAAATATCTATTATACGATAATGGTTCGTAAATCATTATTTAACTTATTTAATAATTCACTGTTTGATTTTAAACTTATTATATATATTCAATGGTTTATGGTTTATATGTTTTTTTAAAAATTATGGTAAAACTTTATATATCTAGTAGTGAAATTAGATTTAATGGGTTAGTAAAAGTTAATATGATTTAAATTACATTAAATACCTTTTCATATAGTTACAACTAATGAGTCATACCAATTAAACACATGACCCATGGATAGCTTGGATTAAGGAGAATAAAGATTAGAAAATATTGAATGTCGTTAGGACACATCATCATTATTATTTTTGTTTATTAGTATAGGTAGATAGGTAGATTATGATAAAACTTTATATATCTAGTAGTGAAATTAGATTTAATAGGTTAGTAAAAGTTATTATGACTTATATTACATTAAATACCTTTTCATATAGTTACAACTAATGAGTCATACCAATTAAATACATGACTCATGGATAGCTTGGGTTAAGGAGAATGAAGATTAGAAAATATTGAATGTGGTTATGACACATCATCATTATTATTTTTGTTTATTAGTATAGGTAGATGTAAATTGAACGGGTATTTCACGTAACTTAGATATCTATTATGAGCACAAAAAGATTAAAAAAGTTAACAAAAATAAAACATTTTGTTTTATATGATGTTTTATTTTTAAGAAAGTACATTGTTAAAAAAAAGTTGAAAACAAAACAAACACATTTTAGGTGAAATAATACAGCAAAACGAATTAGGTGAAACAATACCCTTCGTGATCAATGTTTACAAAACTTGTTCAAAATATAATACTAAGTGAAATTATCATTTTATTCTTTTATTTAAAAAAATAATAATTATAATATTAACCATAAAAAGATTTATCATATTAAATTCCATTCCGCATTTAAATTTCATTTAATTGTTGTCAAAGTTTGTGTGTATGATTTTCATTTTTCAATGTGCATACTAATTTAGATTTTAACCGGTCTATTTAAATTTAACAGTTAAATCGAGTTTTTTTTATCAAATAGGTGTAGTTGGAGAAAATATTTACTAATTTGGTGTAGTTTGAAAACTATTTATTAAAACGGGTGTTTTCTTGAAACTTGTTTGCTTCTCTCCTAATCTAATTTACTAAAATTAAATTAACATATTCTTAAAATTAAATAAAGGAGTACACATCCATTATTAGTAGTAGTATTAATATCGTCTTTTATAACCTAAAAGTCTGTTTATTATTCACCAAAAATTTATATTAGCATATTATAATAATAAAAATAATAATAACAAAAACTTTTTATTGTCAGCATATTGTTAAAAAAATAACTTTATGCACTAAAATATTATATTTGCAAGAAACTGACGAATTCTACTCTTCGTAATTTAGAACTAAAATAAAACAAACCAATCAACGATTTTCTTTTTATTGCTCAAGTCATTCATAATTTTATGCTATTTTTCTAATAAATTTTAGGTTTTAAGATATGTGTAATACTAGAAAACTAGATCCGGTTCTGTATGGTGCGTAAAAAATAAAAACGTAAAAAAGCATTAGAAATTTTATTAAAAGACACTAGGTTACATGTTACTTATTGAATACGACAATAGTAAAAGTTTTCAATTTTGATGTATTCGCTACTATAAACGAAAAATAAAACCAAAAAATTTAGTTGTAATGTAAGCAAAAGTGTATCGAAACATGTACGTACATTCCATTGTTTGTTTATTATGTAAAGTTAAAACTCATGTTACAAACTTGGGCAATATGACAACACCATACAAAAGATAAAACCCAAAAAAAAAATGTGTTCAATTAATTGGTTATTTAAATATATGAGTTAACTAATAAAAAAAATAAGAAAAAGTTTGGCCAGTCCTGTCTTGCTTAAGATAAAAATTAAAAATATAAATTTTAAAAAACAAAGTTACATGGACCATATTCACTCAAACTTATAATTGTTATAATATTAATTTTAGGGTACCAAACAAACTAGTTTTAAAGGAAAAAACGAGGTTGATATTTTAATTTATAGTTTTGGAATATATGATTGGTAAAACGAATAATTATAAATAGTACTATATGTTTCTATTTATTTAACTTTATTTTTAACAATATATTAATTTAATTTTAGTGAATTAGATTTAATCAATTAGATTATGAGAGAAACAAACAAGTTCCAAGAAAACACCCATTTTGGTAATTAGTTTTCAATCAATCAATCAATCAAGCCCTGTATATCTCATCGCATAGCACGCTATCGGTAGGGTCAGAGGAGGGTGGGATGTAGGCAAGTCTTTCCTCTATCCGCGAGAATAGAGAGGCTGCTTCCAGAGAGACCCCCGGCTCATAAAGCTACATACAGGTAAACAGAGTAAACATACATCCTACAAGCAAAGACACTTATCAATACATATAATAGCAAACTACCAAAATAGCAAGGAATCTGTAACCAATAAGATTTGGGCATAAGAATCACAAGACAGCTTCAAACAAAAAATATACATAAACAACAAGGAGTCAATATAGCCAAACTAGACCTTAAATACATCTAAGCTAACTAGGTACTTCCCCTAGAAAGTCGCTAACCTTAATCCTACGTCTCCACGAATCTCTATCCTGGACCATGTCCTCAGAGAGGTGCAACTCTATCAAGTCATATCTAATTCTCTCATCCCAAGTCAATTTAGGCTTGCCTCTACTCCTCTTTCCTTCCACAATGAAGGTTTCCATTACTCTAACTGGCGCTGTTGTTGGTCTCCTTTTCACATGCCCAAACCATCTCAATCTTCCTTCCTTTATTTTCTCTGATATGCTAACTACTCCTAACCTTTCCCTAAAGACCTCATTTCTAATCCTATCTAATCTAGTGTGTCCGCACATCCACCTCAGCATCCTCATCTCTGCTACCTCCATCTTGCGCGCATGTGTCTTCTTGATGGCCCAATAGTCTGTTCCATACAACATTGCAGGTCTAACTGCGACTCTATAAAATTTCCCCTTTAATTTAGATGGGAACCGCTTGTCGCATAAAACCCCAGTGGCTGCTTTCCACCTACACCAGCCAGCTTGTATGCGGTGGGTTATGTCACTGTCTATCTCTCCATTGCTTTGGACAAACGATCATAAATATTTAAACTTCGTTATCTGCGGAACCACCTGATCCTCAATAGTGATCTGGGTGTCCTCGCTATCGCCAACACCACTGAAGTCACAACAAAGGTACTCTGTCTTAGAGCGACTAATTCTTAAACCTTTATCCTCTAAAGCTGCACGCCACTCCTCTAGCCTTTCGTTCAAGCTTTGTTTAGTCTCAGCCACTAACACAATATCATCTGCAAAGAGCATGCACCATGGGACAGGCTCCTGAATCAACTTGGATAGCTCATCCATGACTACCGTGAAAAGAAACGGGCTTAACGCCGATCCTTGGTGGAGTCCCATCTCCACCGGGAAAAAATTTGTATCTTCTACCGGCGCACGAACACTAGCTGTAGTCATGTCATACATATTTTTAATTAAGTCTATATACTTTCCAGGTACCTCTCTATTTTCTAAACTATCCCAGATTAGTCTACGTGGCACACTGTCATATGCTTTTTCAAGATCGATGAATATCATATGTTGGTACCTCTTTTTCTCCCTATACTTCTCCATTAATCTTCTCAGTATGTGTATCGCTTCCGTTGTTGACCGTCCAGGCATGAAACCAAATTGGTTAACCATAACCTGCGTTTCTCTCCTAATTCGTGTATCGATTACTCTCTCCCATAATTTCATAGTATGAACTAACAACTTAATTTCTCTGTAATTTCCACAACACTGTGGTAATTAGTTTTCAAACTACACCAAAATGGTAAATACTTTTTCTAACTACACCCATTTGGTAAAAAATTCCAGTTAAATCAATGTTATATTTCACAGAGATTGAACCTTCAAACTTCTATTATATACCTTAATCATTTTACCACCCCATCAAATTACATTGTAAAAAAAGTTGAAAACAAAAACCAGACATTTTATTTAAGAATGTTAGACGTGGTATATTGTTTCCATTTAAGTGTACACAATTTCAATGAAGTAAGCTTCTTTTAAATGCTCATTTATAAAGACCATTTATTTTTATAATGGTTTTTTTTTAACGGCCAACAAACATAAAATGCTCAAGTACTTCGTACGGGGTGACCCAATGGCTAAAGGCCACCGCCAGCTGGCCCAACCCAGCCGTACGTAGCCCTTAAGCGCCTCAAAGTTATCTTCAGTTCCGGGAAAAACCCACCCTCCCGAAGGCCCACTTGTGATAAAACACGGATGCCCTCAGGATTGAACTGGAGATCACATAAATCTCAGTCTTTCTTCATTGAGTCATTCATGTCTCCCACAATGTGTTGTAAGTAGGAATTAAACTTGAGTCTCCATAGAAAAACCCAAGCTCCTAACCACTAAATCACATTGGATAGGACTTTTATAATGGTTAATCACTTCTTTGGAATTCAAGTTTTAAACAACTTGACGTACGGAGATCGTCCCATTGTACAAGTGTCTTAAAGAGTTTTGAATATGTTTTAAACCACTAATATCTTTTTAAGGTTTTGAATATGTTTTTTAATTAAATAATAGGATATGATGTGATATTGAGGTGTGAATGCTCTAATCGATTCAAACTATATTTAATTACAAAGTACAGTTATATTTCCATCAAATAACATATTCGTAATCATTTTAACAATAATTATTTTTGTACTTCTATAGTTTTAAGTTTCATAGCCCTTTCAACTTTAAGTAAAAGCAATATTCCATTCTATTACTACAATTAAGTGAGACGATATTGGATTTTAATAATCCAAATTTTGACCTATTGAAAGATATTAATCCCAACTTAAGATATTTTTTATATTAATCTCAACTTAAGATATTCTCTATTTTAATCCTACCTTTCACTCTATTGGTCTTCACTGAGACTTTTCTTAACGAGAACTAACCTTATTAGTTTTAGAGCAAAATATGTCATTTCTCCAAGTTGAATGAGACAATGAAAAATGTAATTTAACTTTAAAACACACCACCACTGACGCCACCGCCACCGCCGCCACCATCATTACCGTGACCGACGCCACCACCGCCATCGTCGTCGCCGCCACCACCACCTGTTATGAAGGAAGGGTTTGAAAATAGGATATTGGATTTCAATAATTCAAACTTTGGTATTTTGGCCAGCAATAATAATTATATAAATTTTTAAACAGGCAGAAGTGGTTGCAGTGGTGGCGGCAATGGTGGCAATGTCGACAGCTGCAATCGCGGTGGTGGTGGCGGCAGCTGCGGCTGTGGTGGTGAGTTTTTAAGTTAAATTACATTTATCATATGTCTCTCTCAGCTTGGAGAAATGGTTATATTTAGCTCTAAAACTAACCGAGTTAGTTCCCGTTTAGAAAATGCTCAGTGAAGGCCAATAGAGTGAATTAGTGAAAGATGGGATTAATGTAGGGAATTTCTTAAGTTAGGATTAATATCGGCCAATAGGCCAAAGTTTGGAGTATTAAAATCTAATATCCCTAAAAATTAAAATAAAATGAATTTTTTTTAAAAGTTGCCACGTATATTAAACATGTCAAATAGACAACATTGTCTAAACGATCTCATAAAGATTTAAGAGTTGCGTAAATATGCAACTAGTTAACGTAGCTGTCAGGATCGAATCACAAGACTCGCATCCAGTCTACAAGCTACATGGTAGAAAGGATGTCTTCGTGAAGTATACAATAGACACCAAGTCCTTAAAAAGCTCACTTAGAACAATGCCCATGTTACGTACACTATGATAATCACATAAATACTCTACACACATAATTAAATAACTAGTTCATTTCGTCTCGGAACCATTTCTATCAGTAGTATACCAATACCAAGTTCAAACAAGAAACAACAGGATCAAAACGAGTCGATCTTAGTTCACAATCAGAATGTTCTTACAGAAAAGCAACTATCTAATAATATCTATAAAACACAGAACAAATATGTCCAAAAAAAAACAAAATGGCCAATATTTTTATACAAACTTAAACACAGAAGCGCCTGCTTGTTTTGCACTTGGGTTCTTTCTATCTTTATGTAGATCTTTACTGGTAACTGATCATTCACTTCTGTTATTTCTTCAAATGGAAAATATACAACTGATTGATGTCGTTACCAGCCGATACACATCTTTTCACCATTTCGACCCGCCCAAAACAGTGATTCGTGTATAAAAACAAAACAATAAAAGAATCAGAATCACTCGATCTCTCGTGCAACTGTATATCGTGTCTCCTCTGACCTGTGCCTGAACAACTTTGCTATCTTTCGCCTCTCACAGTCCTGTAAAGATCGTGAAGCTTATACAAATGTTGTAAAAATATTAAATCGATAGTAAGGATATCTATTATCTAACCTTGAACATTCTAAAATAAAAAGGTGTGTCTGGATTCGTTCGCCTTAACTTTTGATATGTATACGCAAAGCTTAACTGATCACGAGGTGTGAATCTTTCAACCTCGTTAAACCACAGGCACGAGAACAAGTTTGACATTGGCGTGTGTTCTCTTACAATAAAAGAACCTTCCGGTACATCTGAAAGTTACAATACACAGCAAAATGTAATGAACATTTAAAACTTTGAACACCGCTAATGATTTAGAAAGAAAAGGGGAAAAAGAAATGCTTACTGCTCGGGAGAAGCTTTTGGGGATCCATTGGGTTGAATTTTGTCAAGCCATCGGCTTGATAAAAGGCAAATTGTTCGTCTATTACGGTGTGATTGTACTTGTTGAGCTTTTTATTCTGAGCAACTTCTTCCCAGACACAATGGCGGTCATAATGATTAGAAATTGCATACTCGTGACCTTTTCGCCATAAGAAATATTCTAACACAAGTAACGGGTCCAGTTGGAGCCGGAGCTTGCTATCTAACCAGATGGAATACCTAAAAGATTTAATACATACAAATGCTTAGACAGACAAGAAACATACAATTAGTCAATCAAATATCTTATACATGATAATTCTTGTTTTATTTTCTTGAAAATGATTTCGATATTAGATTGGGTATTATAAACTTGCTGATCTCAAACTGTCATCTGGATTTAGAAAGACATCAACCAATGTTTCACAAATGGACATACAAGTATACAGCATTAACAATCGAATAGAAGTTAGGTCAATATTGTAGCTACTTGTTAGACCGAAATTGTGCCAATACGACTTCATTGTTTTCTTATAAGTATATATTTTACAACTGTTTCAACTATTAGCTGGATTTGGAGAGATTTTCACAGAAAAACGAGTTGTATATCGAACACTCGTCAAAATGACAACAATTTGTACATACACATTTCTAAAACTTTTGCAGCAATAATATGCAGATGAACATGAAAACTTTAAAACAAAGAGTAAAATGCCAAAATCATCCCTGAGGTTTGGTCAATTATGCGATTTACGTCCAAAAAACTTTATTTTGTGCAACTGAACCATCGAGGTTTCTCGTCAATTATATCCAAATCATTAACTCCATTTACTTTCAATGTTAAACTCAGGGGTATATTTGTCTTTTAGTATATTTATTATTTTCTTTTCTTTCTTTCTTTCTTTTTTTAAATCTCTTATACCCACCTCTTTTACTTCCAAACACATTCACTGTCTATATACCCTAAATCCCCTTTTTCTTGCATTCATGAGCAATCTCAAGTGGTGAAGGCGAAGTATTTTCAAACATAATTGGACCTGTTTAAGGAGCAATCTTCACACATAAGGTGTATGTGACGGCTAGGCAGCAACAGTGGAGACGAAGGTGGTGGTGGTGGCCGGAGCTGGTTGTTTCGCGGTTGGGGCGGTGGTCGGTGGATGATCCATGGCCGGCTACAGATGGTTCAAGAGAGAGTAGATTGGGGTGGTGGCAACCTGCAACAAACTTAATCAACATGCTTTTAATCGTTTTCCCGACAAGTTTCGAGTGAAAATGGGTTCAGATCTACATCGTTCTTACGGCGACGGTGATGATTATCGTTTTTCTAGTGCCACTACATGAAACCACCGCAGTAGCTGTGGCCGGAGAAGAAAAGGGAGTGTTGCAGTGGTCGTCTTCACTAATTTCAGTAACCCTTACCATTCCGATCGTCTTCTTCATTTTTCTGATGAACCTTCAAACGGTGGTACACTGGCTTTAGACCGTGGGGTGGTCTTGTATTTGAAGGTTTGATGATTTAGGTGGGACGATGGTGGTTGGCCGATTTAATAACGGTGGTCGCTGGATTATTGATGGTGGTGGTGGCCGGATTAATGGTGATGGTAGCTTGTATTGTATGGGAGAGAGTGAAAAGACAGACAAGATTAATAGATGAACCAAAAAATTTATTGAAATTTGAAAAGACATTAGAATGACGGTTTTACCCTCGACTTAACGTTAAAAAGTTAACGCCATTATTGATTTGGACTAAATCGGCAAGAAATTTGAAACCGCGATGGTCCAGGTGCACAAAATAAACTTTTTGAACGAAAGTCGCAAAACTGATCAAACATCAGGGACGATTTTGGCACTTTACGCGAGAAGTAACTAACTGAAGTTACAAACTATATAAAAAGCATGATGCTAATGCTCAACCGACTGTAACTTCTAACTATCCAGCTCAAAAAATTATTGATTTTACTGAAACCAAGTGATTCAAGCTCGGTACAGGTTACTAATGATTTATAGTTTTTACTTTTAACATACTAGCAGTAAAAGAAACTCCAGAAAATGAACATGAAACTCTTGCTGAGATCAACATAAGAATCTAATATACATTTAGAATCAGTACTATTATTACCTTGCATTTTGAAAAAGACGGTGTGCCAAAAGTTTTGGTATTTTCCCTACTCTCCGCATGTCAGTGTATGGAAGATTTTTTACAACCACAATTCTCCAAATACCAATATAGCCCATTCTGTCAGGCATATGTCCTTCTGAAGAAAGAGTTTGTAAAGTAATATCATCTACAAACATGACAAAACACACGTTTTTCCTTGAGAAACGAGAAACCTGAAATGCGGAAATAATAAAAGTGAATCAATAGAGTATATAAACTGATGTGAACTTAAACCATAACCTTTTAAAACAATATATTCAGAAAAAAATAATGAGAAAAGATAAAGGTGTGGTACCGTTTTCCCCATGGGTGATCTGAGACGATCAGAGTTTCCAAATATGCATGAAACAACAGCAATATGGCAACTGCTGATATATGCTTCATCTTCATCAGCCAAATCAAATCCTGTACTTGGATATCCTTTAGGGCTCTTAACAAATCCACAATGTAGGGTTTGATCATGTGCATTGAATGATTGTTCCCTTTGTTCTAGACTTTGATGCCCTGCAAACCGAGGATTCCATGATTCCAACTTGTTAATATTGTCTTCTAGTTCTGTGTACTTTAATGAAAATCTTGTAAATTTTCGATTTTCAGAGGGCTCGACAAGCTTCACGGTTGAATTTAGTACTTTCATCTCACAAGCACCTGATATAAAGACCCAATTAAAGTGTAATGAATAACTGACATGAAACATAGACCAATCATCAAACAGAGAACAAGAAAAACTTATGATTTGTAATCATAGCAAGTGAAAAGAGGGTGACTGGCTTTTAGTATTTGAAAGAAGAAAAACATGAATCTGTGAAACATTTATATAATTTGTATAAGCAGTCAACTATGGGTATTAGAAACGTTGATGATCAACATAGTTCAATGTGCAGGTTATACATAACATCTAACACAAATTTATCACTTTCTACAGAAAAATACCCTAGAGCTTTTTCCTTATGCAAAATTAAATTGTGTTACTTCAGTACAGTTCACTACCTCGTCACCAAACATGACTTTTCATTAAAAAAATGTTATTTCAAAAACATTTTAGTACAGCATAAATAAGTGAAATTTGAATTAAAGCTTTGACATGAGCATGCTGTTGAATTAAAACTCATTTCTAATCCATCATATAGATTAAAGAACACATGAATCCAAAGAACTACGCACGCGAGACAACTCTCTAAAGAACTCGGCAAAATAGCCCCGTAACTTCGGGAAAAGGGGTGCCTCCTCACAAAGGGGGTCGCAGTGGCCAGGCCCGGGATAATTCAAAATAAATAACAATTTAAGCCTCGCATATAATATAATAAGGATTATAAAATTGCAATCTTAGTATAGCTCTCACTAGTAATGCAAAAACACCATAAGGCAAAAAAATAGTGCTCGCTAGAAAGATAAATACATATTTCTATTTGCAACATCAATGCACCCCTTAATATTGTTTATTGGGTAAGATCAGATATCACACCTGAATAGTTTCTTCGCTTTGGCCTCTTCTTGGAAGTAATTTTCCTCTCAGAAATGGCCCTTCTCGAGGAATCCTCATCACTCACATTGATATCACTATCATTATTAGCCTTGAGTTTATCAGAATCCAAATCATCCACCGATAAACCAGTGTTAGTTTCATCAACCGCCACATCAGCATCACCCTTGCCCGAAGCTCCTCCACCATCTACAATCTCAGAAACTTTCACGCCCGAATGCTGGTCGTTTCCTAAAACAGCATTATAATCTTCGAGTCGAATGTCGTGCATATCAATCTCATCATTATACTCATCATCCAAATCATCTTCGTCATCACGCTTTATATCATCCGTACCATCCTTTTTCGTTACCGAAACACCCTTCAAAGACGCCTCGTACTCCGCTTCATACATCTTCAACTCATTCCGCCCCGCTTCGTTATACAAACCCATCACCCTATGCCTAGACCGCCTTTTATTTTCTTCCGATACCTTCTTTTGCTTATCATATACACTATCATTAACACCAACCGATTCATCATCATCATGACCACCCGCTACATCCTCATCGTAATCCTCATCCCTTCTCCTATCATCCTTATCCCAATACCTCGAGTCACGCCCATGACCCACAAACCCATGACCGAACTTCAAAATCTTCGACCGTCTAGTACGCGTCACATTCGCAAGAAAGTCGAGATCAGTCCCAAATTCATCAGCTTGATCAGTAAAACCACCATCATCCTTATCTGGGTTTCATACAATACAAATAGACTATTAACATATTGGGGGGAAAGTTAACGTACAGATTAAATTAGCGTGCTAATAGTGAGAATCAAGTAGTGTAATTATGTAATTACATTGTAGTATAATTAGGCTACACTATAATTACACTATGTTGTGTATATATAATTACACTACTTGATTCTCACGGTTAGCACGTTAATTAATTTGTATGTTAACTTTCCCCCAATAACATATTAGATCTAACATCTAAGCATTTGGCCACCAATAAATCTAACTAATTGGGTAAGAAATTAAAGATTAAAAAGTAAACCAAACCCTAGGGGCAAAATAGGAAGATAAAATAGTACCTTTATGATCGTGATTGTTAAGGAGGAAGAAAGCAGAAGCGGAGAGGATGAAAATGAGGGCAAAGGCTATGAGTACGAAATGACGAACGGAAAGGCGGCGGGGTTTGAATCGGCGGCGAGAAGGTTTGAAGTGATGGGAACGGAGTTGATCGGTTGGGAGTTTGTCGAAGAAGGTGGCTCTCTGCTGAGCCATTGCTGCATTATGGTCCCAGATGTGGTGGAAGAATGGATTGGATTGGATTGGATTGGATTGGATTGGATAGTGATGTTTGAATCCGTCTGGACGTGGTTTGATTATTTCGGTCGTTGTTTGGAGTTGTTGAGATTGATTGTAAGTTAATGATTTTGACTAGACACAAAAATATAGAAATTTGTGAAAGTGTGTAAAAGTATTCACCTTGGTTTTGTATATTTATATGAGTTACTTCTTTATATTGTATGAAGTGTTGTAAGTGGTTGTGAGTGGATGAGAGTAAAGAAAATGTTATTATTCATGAGTAAATTTGAAAAAATAATATGAATACTCTAAAATTATTTAATATTTTGTTGAAAGTGGTTGTGACCGGATGAGAGAAAATGTAACAATTGTGATAAAAATGCATTATTTAATTGCAAATGAGACTATAAATGGTAAGTTTTTCTAACGTGATTGTAGATGTCAAGATAGATGACATGTCATGAATGCTCTAACAATGATGAAGAAACGTGGATCTACTCACTGGTAGCAGATCTACTTTCCTCGGGTGTGATTAAACTATTTCACCGATGGTTCTTCTGGATCCGAGTTCTTCCACCTACAAAATGAACAGCGCCGTTACTTACCCCTCAGAAAGGGACAGAGGGGTCCTCTTTGGGGTAACCCTCCGGCGTGAGAATCAGTATCTTTTGGAGAAGATAATAATGTTTGTAGGTAAGTCAATCTCAAGAGTATTGCTGAATCGCTGAATACCCTTGATGATGTGACTGTGTGTTTTCCTGTAACTGACTGTGAGTGAATATGATTCAATATGATTGAATGTGATATCACTGCTTGTAACTGTCAATGATTGAGTGTGAATGAATGTGTCATCAAAGTGGAGTTGATGCTGTATTTATAGTGCTAGGGTTTCCACTGGTTGGGCTCAGCCTCGTTGGCCTCCTCCAACCGCACTGCGCCATGTGTCCTCTGGGACACCTGGCGCTTTCTCGTTGGTTGTAATCATGTGGTAGCACATGTGTCATGCTGAGTTGTCGACCTTTCATTTGGCAGCTGTCAACATCAGCATATTCTTACTCCTTAAAAAGATGCCTTCTAGAAGATTGTCTGACGTGCACAATCAAGGTTGCCCTAACCCTGATTTGGATAAGGACGAGGTTGATTATGTGCACGTGTGATATGCGCCCATCCTGAGGATGCGCGAAGTCTTCTTTTTATTCTCACGCGCAGATATTTCATGCGCAGGTGTGATATGCACGAGCGTGTGATATGCGCCGCGCGCTGGTGCGCCACGCACAATTGTGACGCGCGAGCATATGTGATGTGCAAGAGCATGCGATATGCGCCGCGCGCATATGTGATGCGCGAGCATATGATGCCTGAGCATGTTTTGTATGCGCCATGCGCCTGGGTTTTGGCTTTGTGCCTTCATAATGTCTTTATCTTGCGGGTTGACCCGGCTTGCTTGGTGTTGAGGCGGGTACATACCTCTTCAAGCCCCCCCAGTCTGATGTGTGTCTTATCTCGCGCGAGCGTGGTAAGATAGATATTAGACTCACTGAGTTGTCCTTTTGTAGGGGGTTTTGTCGTTTTCTTGGTTGTTTCCATCGTCGCGCGAAGTTCTATCCATTTGGTTGAAAACGAAAGGTCCAAACACGTGGTTGGTTGGTGATGACGTGCGCCGTAAACGTGTCAGACGTTTCGTGTGCTCGAGGTGCTACAGTTGCCTTTCACGTCCCCTCACAACTGTCTTGAACACGTGTCGCACTCGCATTGGTTTGTACCTGCGAGTGAGGGCGCGTGTCTGTTCCGTGGCAGGTCGGTTACATCTTTCTGTCCCCTCACACAGCTGTTAGGGACACGTGTCGCGCCTTCCTTGGGTTGCCCCTGCGAGTGGGGGCGCGTGGAATCCGATCAGCTGCCACTTTTCTCTCTCCTGGTCCTATAAAAGCAGGCCCTTAGGAAATTTTTATCTTCATCTTCATTGTTTCTAAAATTCAAATTTCTGCTTTCAAATTCTGATTTGAGTGTTTACATCGATTGGAATCCTCGATTATCGGCTATTACAGTTGTATGTCTGATAGTTCATACTCGTCTAGCCCTTCAATCACCTCCGTTGCCTCTCGAAGACGCCGTGTGAAATCTGTGGTGATGTCGACATTGAAGCAAAAAGGAAAGGGGAAGAAGGTTGTTGAAACCACATCGGAGGAAGTAGGGAGGACCAAGGCCACCAAAAGGTGGAATGAAATCCCCTGCAAATTGAAGCAGGCCGATCTCGACAACCTCATCGCCTCTCAGGGGTTTCCCACCCTGTTTGGCTGCATGTTGCCTAGGTCCGGGCAAACGGCGGCGGACCCGCCTGCCGGCTATATATCCCTATATAGCCACTTTTTCACCCACTGCAACCTTCGTCTCCCGATGACAAGGTTTGTGGGTGCACTGTTGAAGTTCTATGGGATTCACATATCCCAAGTCCATCCGTTTGGACTCGTGCGCGTGACTCACTTTGAGTTCATGTGCAAATCCCAGCGCGAGGAACCCACTCCTCGGCGCTTTCAATATTTTTATAAGGCCAAGATCCAAGACAATTGGATCTCTTTTATTCCTCGCAGTCAGAAGGTGAAGTGCTCCACTGTTTCATTCAAGAGCCTTCATGACTGGTCTGAGAGGTTTTTTTACATTAAGGCCGGTGTGATCCCCATCCGTATGACCATGCGCTCTATCACTTCTGCGCCTGCGGATGAGGATGTCCTCAAGAACCCAACTGGCGCATGGGTTAAAAAGCTGACCGCCGAACCATCCCCCGCGAAGAAAATTTGCGAGGAGGCGCTGGTTGAGGTCGGCATGAGCAGGCTCTGGGCCGACAGCGCGCTTGAGCCCGTTATCCAAGTCGACGGGTTGTGTAAGTGTTTTTTTTTTTTTTTTTTTTTTTTTTTTTTTTTTTTTTTTTTTTTTTGTTGTTGCGCGAACATCGTTCTTTTGCTGATATCATTTAACTTGTCTTTGCGCAGTCACCAAGGATTACATCCTTGCCGCTTATGATGAACATGTGGAGGGCGGCTCCGTCGAACTTGGCGTTGGGGAGGTTGGTTTCCCGGATCGCTTCGATGACATGTTCATCCCAGTGGATCTGGATTTTGACTTTGACGGTGACGCGCCTGGTAAGCCTTCGCAATCCTGCTCATTCCTTTAGAATACCCAAGTTTATTAACAGTTCTGTCGCTTGTTTTTGTAGATGCGCTTGAAAACTACGAGCTAGAGCTCGCGGAAGAGGAGGAGGAGGAAGAGGAGGTGCCTCTACTAAAGCGCAAAGCTAAGGGGAAATCTGGCGCAGGGGCCAGTAAGAAACAGAAGAAAGAGGACACCCCTGTCGCTCATCCCCATGCTCAAACGAAGAGACCTAAGGAAACCACAAAGGTTTCTTTAAGTTCTCTGCCTGTGAGAGTGGGCAGACCTCCTGTCCACTTGAGGTATGGTGCCGTCGCCTCCTCCGTTCGCGCTGCTGAAGAGAGAAGCCGCGCCGCGCCTGCAACAGGTATACTTTGCTTATCTTCATCTGACTGAGTTATTATTAAACCGTTGGTTATTTGAATGATTGCAGAGCCGGCGACGGTAACAGATCAGCCGCAGGCGCCACAAGGTGCTACGGCTGCGCCGGGGACTCCATCGAAGTCCCCTGTTCTACCCTCTGAAAAGGGTAGAATGAATTTTATGGCGATGTTCGACGCGCGAACAGAGTTGCGCCAAGGTAAGTGTTGCACATTTGTCTTCTGAATTTTTCCTTTTGGACTTAGTCATAAACCATTCCTTGTTTATTTGTTCATAGGAGTTGTAGCTGGTACAACAGTTGCTGATGATACTCCTGGCGCAGCTGCCGGCGCCGCTGGTTCTGGTCCTGCTCCTGCTAGTGCTGAGTCTCCCCTTGTTGGGATAACCAAGGAGCAGGAAACGGTGTTGCGCGCCGAACTGGCGGCGTCGAGACCTCCTTCGCCTCCTCCTGCACGTAGCCCTCCCCGCGAGGCTGGTTTGGAGCCTTCCAGGTCGCAGCAGAAGAGGCCTGTTGAAGGAGACGAGGAGGACGAGGGGGTTCAAGGTGAAGACTCCTTAGGAGATCGCGCCAGCCCTGCGATGCCGCAAGTGTTCGCAGCGCAGACCTCTGGTGGGGCTGGCGCTGACTTTCCTGCTTCATCCCCGCAGGTATGTATTGATTTGTTGGTCCGCTGCGCGTATCTCCCTATAAGTATGTTTTATGACTTAGAACTTTTCTTACATTTTTGCAGGAATGTGACCACGTTTACCGCCCGAGATGGAATATTAATGAAGAAAGTTCCTTTCAATCCATGGGCGTATGCGAGGACTTCTGGGTTCATGCCGTGCCTCCTACTGAAAGGAGGTATCAAGAGGAGCGCACTCGCGCGGACTTGCTGAACGACCATGTTTTCGCTGGGTCGGCTTTTTTCGCTGCTTCCCAAGAGCTTCGTCGTGATTATATTAAAGTACGCGACGCTCTTGTGGAAGCCCAGCGAGAGGCTAAGGTGGCCGCCTGGAACCTGTCTGATGCTCGCGCGCGAGCTGAGAAACTCCAGGCGGAGCTCAGTGAAAACCGAGCAAGTGCCAACACCGCATACATCAAGCGCGGGCATGAGCTCCAGGCTGCGCGGGAGAAGCAGCAGTTGGCGGAGGCCGAAGTTGCCAAGTACGCGCGCAGAGTGCGTGTCTTGGAACAGCAGGCCGAGGCGCGTGACCAAGCTATCATCAAGAGTATTACTGAGAAATCATCGTTGGAGAGCGAGGTTGCGCGCCTGAAAAGGGATTTGGCGGCCGCGCAGGCCGATAGAGATGAGGCCTTGGCCACGGCGGCGTCCAGCCAGGAAGCACTTGGTGCTGCGCAGGCGGAGAAAGAAAAAATTTTGGCAGCAGCAGCGTCTGACAAGGAGGAACTAAAAAAGGCTAAGGAAACTGTTGAGTTATTAAACTCTCAGGTTCCTGCCCTCGAGACGTCTGTTGCTGGCCTCGCGCAGGATCGCCAATGGCTGGTGTCACAGGGCATGGCTCGCTGCGCTTTGGCGATGAAATATTCCGCCGAGTTTCAAGCCCTTGTGATGGACTGCAATGCCGCCGCGCGTTTGGTGGGCCGAGCTGAAGGGTTTACGGATGGGTATGAGTATGGCATGTTGAGGAAGAACCCATCCGAGTACCCTTACAAGTTCGATGCGGCCTGCGCGGACATGGCCGCGGTGGGGGAAAAGTATATGAATACTCCCATCCCCATCCTTATGCAGGTACCTTGATCTTAATGAGTTTTACTTTACTAACTTTTCTAAGTGTTTGTACTCATTACTTTTCTAATGATTTACAGATAGCTGCGCTTGCTGACCAGCCCGACCTCGGCGCACTAAAGAAGTTGCTTGATGATTGCGAGAGGGCTGGTGGCGATGATGGTGGCGCGGGGGATGTTGCCCCTGCCAGCGGCTCTGGCGCGGCGAAAGAATCTGCTCGTGACACCGTTGTGATCGAAGACTCCAATGAGGAGGAAGAACTTGACTATGGTCAGTTCGGAGATGAAGAGCAGACCGCGCCAGATGCTGCGCGAGATGATGAGGATGATGAAGCGGCTGACGTCGACGTGGAGACTTGAGAAGCCCTTCATCAAATTTTGTATATTTATCTTTTATACTTGTAGTTTGTAACTCATCATACTTGTAAATTTCGATCCAATGAAATGAAACTTGTTATCTCCTTTTCGTATCTTGCGCATTTCCATTCATCTCTTCATGTTTGGTTGTATAGATATAAGATATGCTTGAACGTTAAAATAAGAACAAGGTTGTAAGGAAATTATTCACTTAACCTCTGTTCTATTTTGTTTGTGGCTCTCGCAGTATCTTGCTCATGCTGACATGCACGCTAATTTTTCGTTATTTCTTTTTCGCGCGTTGGTGTCACGCGGTATGGAAGTATGAGTTTAGCCATTACATGTCAGCTTGTGTTACTCAGATATCCACTATGGTTCCGCGCGCGGCCTCGACCTGAGACCTTAACATGATATGGCATGTACTTTGCCTTAGTTTTGTTTAAGGATTTTTATGATCAGGCTGCGCGGGGTGTAAGATGGATGTATGTGAGTGTTTTGAGCTAAGGCTCTTTGTTTTGGGCTAAGGCCCTGACGATTTTAGAGTTAAGACTCATTAACGTGTTTGAGCTAAGGCTCGTAATTTTGGGCTAAGGCCCTGACGTTTTAGAGTTAAGACTCGTTAACGCGTTTGAGCTAAGGCTCGCGCATGTATGTTTTACTTCGCTTTATTTTGTTTTGAAGTCAATATAGTGTTGTCATATTGTTCCAATTTAATAAAGGAAGTGTGAAACATGTATGCAAAGGTAAGAGAACCAATATTGAAAGATAGCGCGACAAATATTGAAAGATAGCGCGAATCATCATTGATGATGGCTTAAAAGCCTTGATTACAAATTTGAACTTTTTACATGAAGCATTTTCTAAGTTGTGCCGCGTTCCACGCGCGCGGTATCTTTTTTCCGTTCAAATCTTTTAAAGCGTACGCGCCTTTCCCCAGATCTTCTGAAATTTGATAAGGTCCCTCCCAATTGGGGGACATTTTTCCTGGGGGTATTGCGCGACTAGCTTCATTGTTTCGAAGGACAAAATCATTTTTCTTGAAGTGGCACTCTTTAACGCGCTGATTATAATATTTTTCCAGCTTTTTCTTGTATCTGGCTTCATTAATGATAGCCGCTTCTCTGCGCCCTTCAAGCAAGTTAAGGTCCAACCTTCTATCGCGGTCGTTATCAGTTTTGCCCATCATGAGTACCCTATGGGATGGGCATCCAATTTCCGCTGGGATCATAGCCTCTGTCCCATAGGTTAGGCTGAACGGGGATTCGCCATTGCTAGTTTTGCTTAATGTCCTGTGCGCCCACAGGACATTAGGTAACTCTTCGACCCAAGAATGGGATTCTCCCTCCAATCTTTTCTTCAGCCCATTTAGCAAACTTTGATTCGCGCGCTCCACTTGGCCATTCCCTTGAGGATGGTAGACGGACGTGAAGATTTGGTTGATGTGCAATTCTTTGAGCCAGCTTGATATCTTCCTGTCAGTGAATTGTTTGCCATTGTCGCTCACAATTTCCAGAGGAAGGCCAAAACGACAAATGATGTGGCTCCAGATGAATTGCTTCATCGCCTCAGCTGTGATTTTTGCTAGTGGCTTGGCTTCAACCCATTTTGTGAAATAGTCTATCGCCACTACCAAAAATTTCACCCGCCCTTGCGCTTGCGGCAGGGGCCCCACAATATCAATGGCCCATTTGTGGAAAGGCCATGCTGAGGTGACTGGAATCAAGTTGTTTTTTGGACGCATGGTGTTTGGCGCGTAGCTCTGACATGCCTTGCATTTTTGGATTTCTTTTAGCGCATCCAAGTACATGCCTGGCCAATAGTAGCCCGAGCTCATCGCCTTGGTAACCACCATGCGCGGACCAGCGTGAATTCCACAGATTCCTTCATGAATCTCCCTAATCACATAGCTTGCTTCTTCCGCATCCAGGCATTTCATGAGCGGTCCAAGATAAGAGCGCCGATACACTGTACCATCAAGTAGTTCATAGTTCTGCGCCTTGTGTCTTATCTTTCTCGCCTGTGCGCGATCATCCGGTAACTTCCCCTCTTTCAGGAATTCCATTATTGGAGTTATCCAGGATGAAGGAGTTGTATGAATTACCAGGACCGATTGCGTTTGCACTGACGGGCTGCTCATTATTTCCACCCTGACATCTTTGCCAAAGTGATCAAAATTAGTTGATGCCATTTTACTCAACGCGTCTGCGGACTTGTTTTCGCTTCGCGAGATGTGTATGATTCTGAAGAAGTCAAACTGCTCAACGAGCTTTTTTGCCTGCTCTAGATACAGAGGCATTGTGTTCTCCTTGGCGTCATATAGGCCGTTGACCTGAGCAGCTACCAAGTAAGAATCAACATGCGCCTCTAGTCTTTTAACCCCAAACTTGCGCGCGATGCGCAGACCAGCCAGCAGGGCTTCATACTCAGCCTCATTGTTGGTACTCTTGAAGTCCAACCTGATAGCATAAGTATATTCATGATTATCAGGGTCCACCAGTTTGAGACCTGCGCCAGACCCTTCGCTGTTGGAGGCTCCATCAGTGAATAGCCTCCAAACATCTTCTTCATCATTTGGTCGCGGAGGGTCTACCTCGCGCTGAGCTTCTTCAATCTTTCCCTCTGGGATTTCCGTGATGAAATCCGCCAAAACTTGACCCTTTATTGCTGGACGGGGCTTATAAGTGATCGTGTGTTCACCTAATTCCAGCGCCCACTTTGTCAGCCTTCCGGAGAGCGCGGGACGTCGCAAGACTTGCTGGATGTTGTAACCAGTCAGTACTTCAATAGGATGACCATTGAAATATCTATGTAGCTTGCGCGACGCGTGTGTTAGTGACAAAACTAATTTTTCCATGATGGAATAGCGCGTCTCAGGGTCTGTGAGCACTCGACTCACATAGTATATTGGCGTTTGGATCCCCTTGCGATCCACCAATAATACTGCGCCAATGGCGCGATCTCCAGCTGACAAGTACAATGTAAGGGTTTCGCCAGGAAGTGGGGCTGTGAGCGCGGGCAGCTTTATGAGACATTCTTTTATCTCATTGAAAGCTTGCTCAGCCTCAGGCGTCCACTTGAATTGGCTCTTCTTCAAACAGTTCCTCAAGGTGTTAACGAATGGAGTAGATTTGCTGGCGTGGTTCGCTAGGAACCTGTTGATTGACACCAATCTACCATTCAGCCTCTGAACCTCTTTCATGGTGGATGGTGAAGGCATGTCAAGGATGGCTTCCACCTTCTCAGGATTCACCTTGAAACCCTCCTTAGTGACCATTACACCAAGAAATTTCCCCTCTTCCGCGCCAAAAGTACATTTGCTCGGGTTGAGCTTCATGTTAACTTCCGTTAGGCGCTGAAGAGTTTCCTCGATGTCGTTGAGCATTTGTCTCTCCTCCCTGCTCTTGATCACCAAATCATCGACGTAGACTTCTAGATTTCTTCCGATTTGTTCACTGAAAACCGAATCCATAAGTCTCTGATAGGTTGCGCCCGCATTCTTTAAACCAAAGGGCATTTTTGTGTAACAAAAAACACCCTTGTCGGTTCTGAAGGCCGTCTTGTCTTCATCCTGTGGTGCCATTTGAATCTGGTGATAGCCTTTGTAGGCATCCAGGAAACATTTGAGCTTGAATGCGCCACGGAGTCCACCTTTGCGTCGATGTTTGTAGTGGGTAACAGTCTTTCGGACATGCTTTGTTGAGGTCCTTGAAGTCAATACACATCCTCCATGACCCGTTGCTTTTCTTTACCATCACAGGATTGGCTACCCACGTCTGGTATCGGATCGGGCGGATAATGTTTGCGCGCAACAAGTCCTCAACTTGCTCATTCATGGCCTTCGCCTTTTCATCCCCATGATTCTCTTCTTCTGAGCAATTGGCTCCACCGACTTGAACGTGTTAAGAGAGTGTTGCGCCAAGTCTCGCGGGACCCCAATCATATCGGAGTGTTGCCACGCGAAGACCGACATGTATTTTGTGAGCAACCTTTTCACTCTCAATCTCGTGTCGTCTGAGATGGTAGCGCCAATTGTGACCGTTTGGTCGGGGAATTTTGGGTTTAAAATCCACTTCTCTGGCGCATTGTCCGCCGTTGGAAGTTTCATTCTCCCTTCCCGCGGCGTGGTTGTCACTGCGCACAAATGATCGCGGTAAACAAATACTACGCCTGTTGGTGTAGGGATCCCCAATGCGCCGTGCGCTGGCGATGGTACAGCATTAAATTGGGCAATTGTTCCCCTACCCAGGATCATATTGTGGCATGACGTGGTGGGCAAGACCAAGAAGTTGACAACTTCGGCTCGCTTGTGCTCATCATCCCCCATAGTTAGTTCAAACTGAATCTGGCCTAGGGGATGTATGATTTCATTTGAGACACCACAGATTGGTGCGTTCACAATTTCGAGCCGAGCTTGGTCTGCCGGGTCTAACTTTCTGAAACACTGCTCATACATAATGTCAGATTCGCTTCCAGTGTCCACCAGGACCTTTGACACTTCGTAATGAGCAATGTGTGTGGTAATGACGAGAGGACTGCTTATTGAAGGGCCTCCCCTGATTCTTGGGAAGATGACTTGCTGCTCGCAGCCAATCTCCGTGAATTTGCGCGCTTCTCTTTCTTGACGTCTGCCCTTGTCGTCCCCCCTCAGCCACACAGATTCTTTTGTACTTCTTGCTGGCAGAGGCTCCCTCCGGTTGCTCATCTTCTATTCTTTGGTTTTTCACCAAGTGAGCCAGCCTGCCAGACTTTACATCCTTCTCGATCGCATCCTTTAAGTGATGGCATGCGTCGGTGTTGTGGCCCGGGGACCTGTGAAATTCACAATATTTACCACTGTTTTGCGGCCCCTTGTAGTGTAGTTGCTTGGGAGGCTTGAATTGGACATTCTCAGTACTTAACACCTGTGAAGGTGTTTTAGTGAGGGGAGTCCATATTCTTGGCAGAGGTCTGCTAGGATCTCTGCCGCCCTCCCTCTTGTCACCCTCCCCGTGTTTACGAGCATCCTTTTGGGGCTGGGGTGAGCTTGGTTGCGCTTGTTTTTCCGCGGAAGAAAAACTTGTTGGCTGCAACCTGGACCATACAGAGTTCTGTTTGGCCCTCTTCTCTTTGCTGCGCGGTGATTCAGCCTGATGCGCTCTTTCTCTTGCCCTATCTTGGGCAATCTGTTTCTCATTTCTCGCGAAAACTCGCGATGCCTCCATTAACTTGGCCCACGTGGTGGGCATACCATCTTTGCTTACGAGAGCTCGTCGTAACTGATCACTGCGCGCGCCTTGTATAAAAGGCCACGCGCAGGAGCTGCTCAGTTATGCCCCCGATTGCCAGGGACTCCTGATTGAAACGAGTGATGTAATCTTCAATCGTTTCATCATTCCTGCGGATGCAGTGCATGATGTCATCAGGATCGCGCGTGTGCCTGCGCTGCTGTACGAAGTGGGCCTGGAACTTTTCTAATAGTTCCTCGAACCCATCAATTTGCCCTGTCGGCAA